>NW_027498334.1:0-137445 GCF_021521415.1 Bidens hawaiensis | reverse complement strand
AAATAATCCCCGATATTATCCATTGTTCAAGGTATTATTCAATATTCCATTTAGTTTGATGGTTGTCAATCTTTAACAAATGGTTTCATTATGATATAAATGTGTGTCTGTGTGTGTGTATGTTGTATTTGTAGGATTGCATTGGTGCTATAGATAGGACACGCGTGAGGGCATCAGTTCCATAGAGTAATCAAGCAAAGTACATTGGTCGAAAGAGATATGCTACACAAAATATTATGGTTGTTTGTGATTTTAATACGTGCTTTACAATTGTTTGGGCCGGATAGGAGGAGGACCACCCATGACACAAGAATTTTCAATGAAGCCTTGCAGAGACCAGAGCTTCATTTTCCACGTCCAACGGGTGGTTAGTATCATTTTTTACTAATTCAATTTTTATGCTTTTAATACTTGTTTGAAACAAATCACAAGAATTTGTTTAATTTGTAGTTAAATATTATGTTGTTGATGCGGGATCCATACAAAGGTACTAACATTCGTTATCATCTACCGGATTTTCAGCGTGGACAGACTAATGCTATGTGTGCTCCTCGCGGACCGCAGGAGACCTTTAATTATCATCACTCATCACTCCAGAATATCATTGAACGAACATTTGGAGTATGGAAGGTAAGGTGGGGTGTTACTGAGATATATGCATGTTAATTACAAGTACAAACACCAAGTGAAAATTGTGATAGCATCGATGGCGATCCATAACTATATTAGAAAGGCCGGTAGGTTTGATGAAACATCTACATGGCACAACAAGAATCCTACAATCCCAAAGAAGGTGGTACTGGTAACGAAGTTTATGAAGAAGGTCCAAGTGCACGTCGTACAAATAATGATGATTTGTATATGGCATCGATACGAGATACGATTGCGCAAGATATAACGGAATGCGAGGATGAGTGTACTAAAATAACGTTTTGGGTTTTTTTCTATGAAGTATTTACAATTTATATGAACGTAATGTTATTATGGTCTAATCAAGAAATTATAAAAATTGTCAGGAGAAGTGATGGATTCATACATTCCTTGATTTGCATCTTCAGGGAGATTAACATCAACATTTGCAAACGCCTTCAATACGTAAAGTGTTACAAGCTTTCTGGAGATATTCAACTTTCATTGAATAAATTCTAATGCCATGATCAAATAAAAATATTAACGAAACACATATATATCACTATAACATATAACATGTTGAATATACATTATATACTTTGTGATTTTTTAGTTACAAATTTGTCTAAAAAAATTTGTAAAGTATATAAGATCATATGTAGTAGTAAATGATTTTAAATATATAAGAATGCCCTTTTTGGTCATTTTATGTAAATAAGCTAAGCCAAACATTTTATTTAAATACCTTATTTGCTTATTGGTTTTTTCAACTACATAAGCTAATCCAAACACTTTTTAAAAAACTTCTTTTCAAAAAGTCATAAACCAATAAACACTTTTGACAAAAAAAACGTTTTTTAGAATTAAATAAGCGATCCCAAACACCTTCTTATTCTACCTGCTATTTTAAAATTTTGGTAACTTTTGACTATCCATATATATTTATTTTGGAGGTTTCCTTTTTCCCTTAATATATTACTTTACGTGATAAAATTTAAAAGTTGATTATATTGATATATGTTGTGATATTAGCCCAAACTTTAACAAGCTTATAATATATGAACTTCAAGAAACAAGGAAATATGAGAATATGAGAATTTTTTTTACTGGATATCAACCTTCGTTCAAATCATTCTATTTATAAAGAAAAAAAACTACTGTGCAAAAAGTAAAATACCGACAATCTAAACTATTCAATTTTCACTTGAGTGTTCGTGTGAATAAAGGTGTTTGACAATTGTGTCATCCACCAATAATTCATACATCCACCATAATTCATAACACTCCCCCTTGGATGACACCATTTCAAAACGTCGGGGTCTTGAAAGTACTGCCTCATTAAAACCTTGCTAAAGGAAAACCCAATGGGAAAAAACTTTAGCTAAGGGAAAAAGAGTGCAGTATATAGCTCCCCCTCAAACTGCAGGTCGTTACATTGTTCGTACATGGCGCATGCCAATATCATGAACATGTTTCCTGAATGTTGCTGTGGGAAGTGCTTTTGTGAAAGATCAGCTGAGTTGTTGCTGGACTGGACATAACTCATTTTAACCTGATTGTCTTTAATAAGGTCTCGAGTATACTCAAAGTATCTTGGTGGTATATGCTTTGTTCTGTCACTTTTGATATATCCTTCCTTCATTTGCGAGACACAAGCTGCATTATCTTCATAGATAGGAGTTGGAATTCGATCTTTCTCTAGTCCACAAGAAATCAATATGTGTCGTGACATAGATCTTAACCATACACATTCTCTTGAAGCTTCATGCAATGCAATGACTTCAGCATGATTGAAGATGTTGCAATGAGTGTTTGTTTCTGAGAACGCCATGAAATCGCAGTTCCTCCATTCTTAAATACGTATCCAGTTTGAGATTTTGCTTTATGGGGGTCAGATAAATAACCTGCATCTGCATAACCAACTAACCCTTCTTTTGAATCGTTAGGATAAAATAAACCTAAATCAACAGTTCCTTTTAAGTACCGAAAAATATGTTTAATGCCATTCCAATGTCTTTTAGTAGGGGATGAACTAAATCTTGCCAATAAATTAACTGCAAAAGAAATGTCAGGTCTTGTACAGTTAGTAAGATACATAAGGGCTCCAATTGCACTGAGGTATGATACTTCGGGACCAAGAATCTCTTCATTATCTTCGCAAGTACGAAATGGATCATTGTCAACATTGAGTGATCTAACAACCATCGGTGTGCTTAAAGGATTTGCTTTGTCCATATTGAAACGTTTTAAGAGTTTCTCAGTATAAGTTGACTGATGAACAAGTATCCCATTATGCATATGCTCAATTTGTAAACCAAGACAATATTTGGTTTTTCCAAGATCTTTCATTTCGAATTCTTTCTTTAAAAGAGCAATTGCTTCATTAATTTCCTTTTGTGTCCCAATTAAATTTAGATCGTCAACATACACAGCTATGATCACATATCCTGATGTTGTCTTCTTGATGAAGACACATGGACAAATAAGATTATTTGTGTATCCTTTGCTTATCAAATAATCACTCAAACGATTGTACCACATCCTTCCAGATTGTTTCAGTCCATACAAGGATCTTTGTAATTTGATGGAATACATTTCCTTAGGCTTTGAGCTTATTGCATCGAGGAGTTTAAATCCTTCGGGAATTTTCATATAGATGTCACTATCTAGTGATCCATACAAGTAAGCTGTGACAACATCCATAAGGCGCATCTCTAAATTTTTAGAGACTGCTAAGCTGATTAAATATCTAAACGTAATAGCATCCATGACAGGAGAATACGTTTCTTCATAGTCAATTCCTGGCCTCTGAGAAAAACCTTGAGCTACAAGTCTTGCTTTATATCTTGTAACTTCATTTTTCTCATTTCGTTTTCTCACAAAAACCCATTTATATCCTACAGGTTTCATTGACTTTGGTGTAATGACAATAGGTTCAAAAACCTTTCGATTGTTTAGTGAGTTTAATTCAGCTTGCATAGCATCTTTCCATTTGTTCCAATCTTGTCGATTTTTACAATCATCTACAGATTTTGGTTCAGGGTCATCATTTTCTTCCATGATATCGCTTGCCACAGAATAAGAAAATATATCATCAATATTTTCCATTTCATCTCGATCCCACATTATATGTGATTTACCATAGTTTATTGACAATTCTTTATTGGAATCATTTATTTCTTCCTGAGGAAATGTTATATCATTTATTCTTTCCTGAGGGAAGGTTTTGTCAATCATTCCTTCTTTAGGGTCAGTATCCTTCTCAGAACCCTTTCTTTTTCGAGGATTTTTATCCTTTGAACCGATTGGCCTTCCACGTTTTAAACGTTTTTGAGATTCATGAGGCGCATTATTATGGTTTTGCTTGCTTGGAATCTCAACTCGAGCTGGAGCATTAGCAGCTGGTATATGAGATTTAGTGACCCTGTTTATATCAGTAAATGCATCAGGTAACTGATTTGCAATTTCTTGTAGATGTATTATTTTTTGAACCTCTGTCTCACTTTGTTTTGATCTTGGGTCTAGGTGTAACAATGATGGCAAACACCATGATTTATCTCTTTCTTGCTTATTCATTTCTCCCCCTAATGCTGGGAACATTGTCTCGTTAAAATGACAATCAGCAAAACGTGCTATAAATACATCACCTGTTAAAGGTTCAAGGTATCTTATGATGGAAGATGTTTCATATCCAACATATATTCCCAACCTTCTTTGGGGACCCATTTTTGTGCGTTGTGGTGGTGCAATAGGAACATACACAGCACAACCAAAAATTCTAAGATGAGAGATATTTGGCTCATTTCCAGAAACAAGTTGTGTGGGAGAGTATTTATGATTTGCACTTGGTCTCATGCGGATTAATGATCCAGCATGCATAATTGCATGACCCCAAATAGAAACAGGGAGTTTTGTCCTCATTATTAATGGTCTAGCTATTAGCTGAAGGCGTTTGATCAACGACTCGGCTAAGCCATTTTGTGTGTGTACGTGAGCAACAGGGTGTTCTACAACAATTCCCACAGACATGCAATAATCATCAAAAGCATGTGATGTAAATTCTCCCGCATTATCAAGCCTTACTCTTTTAATGGTATAATCCGGAAAATGTGCACGTAATTTGATGATTTGAGCAAGAAATTTTGCAAAAGCAACATTACGAGTCGATAATAAAGAGATATTAGACCATCTGCTGGATGCGTCTATTAAGACCATGAAGTATCTAAATGGTCCACATGGTGGATGAATTGGTCCACATATGTCACCTTGAATTCTTTCAAGAAACATTGGTGTTTCTTTATCGACTTTTAATGGCGAAGGCCTTGTAATTAATTTTCCAAGAGAACAAGATGTACATTGAGGCATTTTATCTATTTTATGGATCTTTTGACCTTTCAGTGGATGCCCATGTGTATTTTCAATGATCCTTTTCATCATTGCGGATACCGGATGGCCTAATCTGTCATGCCATAAGTTTATGATACCAGAATCGCAACAATTTTCTTTGACTGCCATATGTGATTGAGGCACATTTATATATGTATAATGCAAACCAGAATGGAGCATTGGCAATTTTTCCAATATTTGATCTTTGCTTATGATATGCAAATATTTTTCATTACTAACAGTCCTTGACTGAGTATCATATCCATTATGATATATGTTTCTGAAACTCAACAAATTTCTTGTTGATTTTGGGGAAAATAAAGCATTTTCTATTTTGAGCTTTGTACCATTTGGTAATGCTAAATTAGCTTTTCCCACTCCTTCTATCAAGTTTGTAGGACCTGATATTGTATTGATGATCCCTTTTGTTGGTTTCAGTTCATAAAAATATTTTTTAGATCTAAGTATAGTATGCGTGGCTCCACTATCCGCTATACATATATCTTCTTCATTTGTTTGATCTTGTGCTCCGGTGATTTTCATTTTAAATCTTGAAAAATATTAAGAGAAAAAAAAATAAGTGTATAACGAAGACATATGATATTTTAATAAGAACTTTAATTGAAACACAAGTAGTACATGGAAGAGAAACTACATAATTAAAGATAATAAGAACATACTTAATAATTGCATCTAATTATAGTAGTCAAGCAACTTTGTTTCAAAGTTCCATCCCAAAGTCTTCAATGCTCAGCTCAGCATTGATATTATTAAAGTTATCAACATGGTTCACTTCTTTCTCTTTTCCTTTTAGAGAGGCTTGGTACAGTTCACACAGATGTGGAGCTGTGCGACAAGCCTTTGCCCAGTGGTTTGTACTTCCACATCTAAAACATGAAGTGCCATTGTTTTCGGACCTACCAGCTTCATTCCATTTATTTTGGTGGTTGGAATTGGTATTGTGTGGGACATGATAATTATTGGCTTTTTGGTTACGACCACGACCATGGCCACGACCACGACCGTAAGAGTTATTGTTCCATTTGAATGGATGCTTACGATCATTAAAATGCCTTTTGTCAAAATGACCACGTCCACGTCCACGGCCTCGTTCTCGACTTTGCTCCCATTTATGATCAGAATTTTTATGAGAACTTTTGTGAGCAACATGTGCTTCTGGTATTGCTAATGAACCCGTGGGACGAGATTGATGATTTTTCATCAATAATTCATTATTTTTCTCGGCTACAAGGAGTAATGCATTTAGATCAGAGTATCTCTTAAAATTCTGCAAACGATAATGTGTTTGCAAGTTTATATTTGATGCATGAAACGTGGAGAAAGTTTTCTCTAACTTTTCTTCCTCTGTTACGGGAAACCCACAAAATTCTAGCTTTGAACAAATTCGGTATAAAGCAGAGGTGTAATCATTTACCCTCTTAAAATCTTGGAACCTAAGACTGTTCCATTCATCTCTAGAAGTAGGAAGTAAAACTTCCTTTAGATGACCGAATTTGCTTTTCAAATCTTCCCATATCATATATGGGTTATCATAATTAAAATACTCATGCTGTAGCAATTCATCAATATGTTTATGGATGAAAACATCAGCTCTTGCTTTATCCTGGTCAGAGCAATCATTGTATTCTTGGATTGCGTCTAACACATCCATAGATTTTAAATGTCTTTTGACATTTGCTGTCCAAGACATATAATTTTCTCCAGAAATGTTGAGTGCTGGGAATTCGAGTTTTGCTATATTTGACATTTTGTTGCTAAACATAATAGAGCAAATAATAAGATAAATATTAGAATCCATATATATCAATCAACAATAAGATACAATACATTGGTAGAGCTATAAACATATAAAAGAAAAAGAACATGCCGAACTCTTCAGATGGGAGATTAAAAATTAGAATGAGAAATAGTATAAGCATTATAGTGACCAACATCAAAACCGGGTGAATCATTTTGAGAATTTTATCTTGGATAAATTTAATAAGAAGAATGTTTGTTGTAAATGAAATAGGGTTAATGATTGGTTATTTATAGTGGAAGTTTATAACCCATTTATAACGGTTATATTACCGTTTATAACGGTAATATTACCGTTTGTGTGTGTGTATATATATAATATATAATATTAATTATTTTAAAGTAAGATAATAATTAAGATATTAAATACAGTTTATTTTATAAAATATATATAATTAGTATGCACAATAATAAGAATAGAATTGTTAGTGTAAATAAATCTAACTTCTAAATGAGATATTAGTGTGCATATATAAATAAAAGTTAGAATAGTTATCAAATTTTAATAACAATGTTTATACACATTATTGCTATTACTCAGTATATTAGTTAGTATATGTATATGCATAGATATATAACAAATGTTCATAATTAAAGAAGTGTTTATGATGCATATGTAGATACCTTTGTGTCTATTACCTTTCTTGGTTAGGATATAAGCGGCTCGTGCTGATAACGTGTTGTGATATTAGCCCAAACTTTAACAAGCTTATAATATATGAACTTTAAGAAACAAGGAAATATGAGAATATGAGAATTTTTTTTTACGGGATATCAACCTTCGTTCAAATCATTCTATTTATAAAGAAAAAAAACTACTGTGCAAAAAGTAAAATACCGACAATCTAAACTATTCAATTTTCACTTGAGTGTTCGTGTGAATAAAGGTGTTTGACAATTATGTCATCCACCAATAACTCATACATCCACCAATAATTCATAACAATATAGAAATTCTTGACACTTTAAAATGTAAAGCTTGATTATACTATTTAAAAGTCGATTATAGCAAGAAAAGACAGGGTGTTTGAAACTAAAGAGTGATAGTTAAAGCTTTTTTTTATGATAATTACAAGTAAAGACCCAGGCCATAAAGTCTACTCTTATCTTAATTTTCTTTCAAAAACGACAAATTTGAATTAGATAATACAAACGTACTCACTCTATGTACATAAGCATAAAACTCATGGTTCATGTCACATAATCAGAAGGTTCACACAAAAATTAATCTCCTTTTGGATCTCTTCTCCTTCCTTCAAAATTACACTCTCTTAGCTGGAGCTTCAGCTCTAATAATAGCCCTTTACTTCTTACCGTTCATGATACCTAAAACCTCAAAACACATAGCACTGCCTCAAGCAAGTGGTGCGTGGCCTATAGTAGGTCACTTGAACCTTTTCAATGGATCATCGGACCTTCCGCACCGAACCTTGGCAACCATGGCTGTCAAATATGGACCTATCTTTACCATCAGGCTCGGCATACATAGAGTCTTGATGGTGAATAGTTGGCAGGTTGCTAAGGAGATTTTTACAACCCATGATGTAATAATTTCTAATCGTCCAAAATACCTAGCGTCTAAGGTCTTGGGTTATAACAATGGGATGTTTGGTTTTACGCCTTATGGTCCATATTGGCGTGAAATGCGTAGGATTATTTCTTTAGAGTTGTTATCAAATCGTCATCTTGAGAAGCTTAAGCATGTTCGAATATCCGAACTGGATAACTCGATCAAAAACCTATATGAGCTTTGGAGGGAGAAAAGGGATGATCAGAGACAAGTACTTGTGGAAATGAAGAAATGGTTTGGAGAGTTTAACATTAACGTGATTCTAAGAATGGTTGTGGGAAAGCGGTATAGTGGAGTCGCGAGTAGCGAAGAAGAGGAAGAGATGAAAAGGTCTCGTGAAGTTATGAGGAAATTTTTTCATTTCTTGGGGCTTTTGTAGCCGCGGACGCCCTTCCTTTCTTAGGATGGTTGGATTTGGGTGGCCATGAGAAGGCCATGAAAAAAGTTGCACTCTCATGGCGGAAAAGTGGTTGCATGAACACCGTGGTAAGAGGAACTCTTGTGAATCCGTTGTGGAGAAAGATTTCATGGATGTGCTGATATCGGCTGTAGATTCTTCAGAAGGCCTAACGGAATATGACTCCGATACTATTATCAAGTCAGCGACCATGGTAAGTTGCATATTTTTTTATTAACTTTTTTGTAAGATATTATGTTACAAGTAGTAGAGTAGATATAACATTTGTCGTTAAAGGAAAAAAAAAGATATTATGGTACAAGTAACTATTTAGGACCAAACGTGTGACAACAATAACGTATTCACATAAAGAACGAATTCTGAAATTTTCATAGTTTTAAGTAAGATTTTTGCAATAAAAACTATAGGATGAAAATGTAACTTGCTTTAGTTTTTTATGGTACTCGACCGTGATAAGAAATATTGCAGGTTTTGATTGCAAGCAGTGCTGATACAACCACAGTGATGCTAACATGGGCTCTGTCACTATTATTGAATAATCCTCACTCTCTCAAGAAGACACAAGAAGAACTTGACATGGTTGTGGGACGGGATAGACAAGTAAATGAATCAGATATCAAGAATCTGGTCTATCTACAAGCTATAGTAAAGGAAACATTGCAGCTATACCCAGCGGGACGACTTGGAGGTATAAGACAATTTTCAGAAGATTGCACAGTCGCCGGTTATCATGTCCCAAAAGACACATGGTTGATGGTCAACCTATGGAAACTTCAACAGGACCCAGAAATATGGTCAAATCCATTAGAATTTAAACCGGAGAGATTTCTAGATGAGAATCATAAGCATGTTGATGTTATAGGATCACATTTTGAGTTGATCCCGTTCGGTCCTGGAAGGAGGTGTTGTCCTGGAATAGCTTTGGCGCTTCAAGTGTTACATTTGGTTTTAGCTACTTTGCTACAACATTTTGATATAAGTACACCAGGTGGTGTACCAGTGGATATGACTGAGACAATTGGAATGACAAATGCCAAGGTATCTCCCCTAGAAGTTCTAATATCCCCACGAATGTCATCCAATACTTTTTAATATTATTCTGTGAAAAAAAAAAAAGTCTATCAGACCATGCATACTGTAATTTATGTAATGTCATTGTAAAATATTTCGGACTCTTAAGTCAGATAGATGTTTACATGAAATAAATCTGGCTAGGATATTGTCATCAAGAAAGGGTCAACATATCTATTATTCTCTTCATGGTCCATTGTGGTGGGCTGGTAGTTGATTAGTTTATATTATCTTTATATTTTGCATATAACCAAAATTCCACATTGATCCCAAACGTCGTTAAATCATTGGTCTTCGTTAGCCGATGATTTTGAAAATGTAAAGCATAGTTTAAAGATAAAGAAAGGATAATTTCAAAAATACATCATTCGCCTAGTTAAAAGTCTCATAGATAATAGGTTTTATCTACAGTTTAAACTAATTAGTATTTAACTATTTAGTATATAGTATTTATGATCAGTTTGTTTATATTTATCGGTTCGGTTTTGTTTGAATTCTTAGATTAGGATTGGTTGGATGTTTAGTATAAATATAGGTCTAGGTGAGGCATTAGTTTTTGTAAAGTTTTTATAATAATAATAATAATAATAATAATAATAATAATAATAATAAAAAGAGTTAGAAGTCTTTTACTCCAATCTCCTGCGTTTTGTTTTTGGTTTGATTTGTTACCACAACAACTGGTATTAGAGCCAAACCATAAAACCGAATACAAATCAAAATAAAAAATATGTTGGTATATATAATAATGAGCAACATGTGAATGTGAACGTAGCTGCTGCTGATGAAGTCATGAAGAGACAAAAGACACCACCAAGGAGGAACCAAGGTCGTTCATGCCTTTTATTCCTGAACCTCAAATGTCTCTAATGATTAACTCTGCACAATTTAGTAACAAAACTTACAAATGTTTTTTAGATTCTGGGTGTTCAAACCACATGAAAGGAATAAGGGAAAGTTTTCCAAAACAAGTACCATATGAATGTTCGAAAGTTTGCAAGTTTGATAGATTGAATGCAAGGATGAGCAAATTTGATATTGGTATCGAAATCGGTACTGATTTGGTACCGTCAGTACCAAAGTTTTGAGTTACGATACCGGTATGTAACGGTATTTCCCGAATTTACCTTCAATACCAGTATAATCCCGGTACCATGACTTTGCAATTTTTGGGATCAGGATTTTTGGTACCGATACGATACCAATCTCTTCCTAATTGAATGTATGATATGTTTTGAAACGTGGTGTCCAATTTTGTTACAACCTAGGGAGTTGACCCCATGTACGTCATTGTGTCCTTAAAAGGTGTAGTGCTAATCGTGGTGGTATCTTAAGATCAAAACGTCTCACTTTGTTAGTTCTTTTAGCAGTTCGGTATATTATGTACAATTAAAAGCACTCATATCGGGCTACATATCTTAAAGTTTGAATTTATGTGACACCAAACAAACTTGAGGAGAGTTTAAATCAATCATGGTGAGGCTTTGAAGTTTGTGGCAGGTTTGTCTTTTCAAACTTACAACAAACCTACACTGTGGGCCCCCCATCTTTTATGCACACATACTAGTTTTTATCCCCTCGTAATAAATTTAATTTTATTTCTTTTTTGTTTCTAACATTTTTATTTTTTAAATTTTAATTGTATTTATTGTAACAAAGTTAATAATTTACTTAAGGTTTGATAATTTACTACGGCCCAAATCACAACGGTCATCGCGTATCGCGATGACCTTGCTGAGTCATTGGACACGTGTCCAACAACGTGTCAACAAGTGGCACGATATGACAGTCCACGTGTCACAAGCCGGAAAGGCGGCGTCAAATTGCGGCGCCGCGGTACGCGACGTGTCACAAGGAACCCATCGCGTATCGCGACGGGGTACGATTTCTGCCTATAAATAGAGGGTTACGGGATTGAACCATTTTCATCCCAAACATACCTCCATTTATACACATTTAACCTCGAAAGGCGTGCCCCATTTCTGTCACACCCCGACTTAGGGTCTAGGCGTGTGACAACAAGTTGGTACCTGTTTTGTAAATATATCAGAGTGTATGGGTAAATTTTAGCGGAAAACTTTAAGTTGAATAGAATATTAATTTACATTGAAAATTTACTCGGGAAGTTAATACCCGAGTATTGGTTTACAAAAGATATGTTTTTATATTACAAGGATTTTATATAAAAAACGGAGCCATCTTGTACGCGCTTCTATCTTTATTAAGACTCCAATCCTTGTTAACGCTACTTATGCTTAATTACCTGCAATGGGTTGGAAAAATATGTCAGCTATATGCTGGTGAACACGTATGACTCAATAAAACATTTGAATGACAATATAATACAAATATAGTTTTCTCTACAAGCTCAGCAGAAGCATTTCTACTTCTGGTCTACGTACCACTGCCCTACACACACAATTGTTCCCGAGCCACGTAGCCCTTTTCCGGGAGACTAGTTATGACCATTAGCCCGCGACCACGTAGCATTAGAATGATTAGGCTGAACGGTTATGTTTGGATCCAGACACATGTGTATTCGGTCTGAGTTGACTTTATTTTCTACTTTGTATTATAAAGTTTTAGAGATTACTCGATCTCATGTAAACATTGATTGACTCGCTAAGACAAACTCCCGTTCGTCTTATTGAGTATAATATGTTTTGGCTGATTAAAAAGGTTGACGTATTCACGTTATAAAAGGTTTGAACGTATTCACCTGTACCGTCGGTGTTGTAAACCTTGACTGATTGATTGATCGAATGTGAATGATATTAACCTATACATAAATAGGTTCGTATGAATGTTTTGAATGATGTTAAGCTATGATTATAAGCTTAACCTTGAAATCGTTTATCTTTGATTGTGAATGAAAACACTTAGTTTTATGTGACGTTTGATATAGCATGCTTTGGCCTAATAGGTTCTATCACGTTAGTAAGTTTCTCCAGGTAAGTAAACGGTTCCCTCGGTTGATTGGGATTTATGCGAATTACTTTTCCTTAGGCAAGAAACTGACTACTAATGATATCCCCCTTCCAGTTACTACATGCCGTCAAAATATATCTTTTGTTTAACGTTACTTTATCATGAAGTAACGTTTTATTAAAACATGATTGTGAATGAATGTTTGTAAAATACGATCAAGGTTAAAGGCCATAGCCTCGATTGATAGTCTAAGCTATAATTCAAATAACTTAAACATAACTCCTACCTTAATTCGGATGCTTAGATTGATACACGATAAGGCAGGATTTGATCTACTCGCTTGTGTGATTGCTAGCTTAATTCCAACTTCGTTTCTTGCACGTATTACAAGAAAATGGCACGTCGGATCGTCACGGCTATTGGGCACGCCTCCCTAGGTTAACTATGTGAAAATAAAGGTGAGTTTGGGATGAATGGGGTTCATACCCGTCCTCCCCTTTTATAGCCGTTTTTGAACCCTATCCCGACGGGCCACAAGGGACCTATCGCGATACGCGATAGGTCCCTTGTGGCCCGTCGCGTATCGCGACGCCGCCATTTTACACCGCCTTATGCGGTGATGACACGTGGCCTGTCATATTGTGCCACGTGTCGACACGGTGTTCAACACGTGTCCGGTGACTCACCAAGCCCATCACGCTACGCAATGGGTTGATTGTTACCCTGTCGTGTATCGCGATGGAAACAAATTTTCAGAATTTGCACTTTTGGTCCCTGTACTTCCTAAGTTATCACTTTTAAGCTTAAATTAAAGAGGGTAAAAGACGCGGTGTTACAATTTCCGTAAAAGGCCGACATGCCATTTTCTCGTAGTTCGTGCAAGGAACGAAGTTATAATCAAGCTAGCAATCGTATAATCGAGTAGATCAAGAACCTGCCCTTTTCTAATTATCAATCTAAGTATCCGCGTTAAGATAGGAGTTATGTTTAAGTTATTTGAATTATAGCTTAGACTATCAATCAAGGATATGGCCTTTAACCTTGATCGTATTTTACAAACATTCACATTCATAAACGTTACTTCATAATAAAGTAATGTTAATCAAAGATATATTTTGACGGACATGTAGTAACTGTAAGGGTGTTATCACTAGTAGTAAGTTTCTTGCCTAAGGAAAAGTAATTCGTACAAATCCCAATCAACCGATGGACCCGTTTACGTACCTGGAGAAACTTACCAACGTGTTAAAACCTATTAAGCCAAAGCATGCTATATCAAACGTCACATAAAATCAAGTGTTTTCATTCACAATCAAAAGATAAACAATTTCAAGGTTAAGCTTACAATCATAGCTTAATCAAGTAACATCATTCAAGTATTTATACAAACCTATTATGTATAGGTTAAATATCATTCACAATCAATCAATCCGTCAAGGTTTTCCAACACCGACTGTACAGGTGAATACGTTAACCTTTTTAATCAGTCAAAACATATTTATACTCGATAAGATGAACGGGTGTTTGTCTTAACGAGTCAGTCAATGTTTACATGAGGTTATGTGATCTCTAAAACGTTATAATACAAATTAGAAAATAAAATCAACTCAGGCCGAATACACATGTGTCTGAATCTAAACATAACCGTTCAGCCTAATCATTCAAAGGCTACGTGGCCGCGGGCTAATGGTCATAACTAGTTTCCCATTAAGGGCTACGTGGCTCGAAAATAATTGTGTGTGTAGGGCAGTGGTACATAGACCAGAAGTAGAAATGCTTCAGCTGAGCTTGTAAAGAAAACTATATTTGGATTGTAATGGCATTCAAATGTTTTATAGAGTCATACGTGTTCACCAGCATATAGCTGACGTATTTTTCAAACCCATTGCAGGTTACTAAGCATAAGTAGCATTAACAAAGATTGGAGTCTTAATGAAGATAGAAGCGCGTACAAGATGGCTCCGTTTTGATAAACTAAATCCTTGTAATATGAAACATATATTTTGTAAACTAAAACTCGGGTATTTAATTCCCGAGTAAATTTTCAATGTAAATTAATATCATATTCAAACCAAAAGTCTTCCGCTAAAATTAACCATAAACTCTGATATATTTACAAAACAGGTACCAACTTGTGGTCACACGCCTAGGCCCTAAGTCGGGGTGTGACAGGTTGGTATCAGATCCATCGGTTTCAGCAAATTAGGTATTTAAACATTAGTACCTAAGCTTTAACCTTAAAGTTATTATTATTTATTCGTATGGATAAGATAGGATTGGTAAACTTCATATCCCTAATCTAACTACGTGCAGATGTCTTATATTAATTACCTTGGTCATAGACACCGAGTAGCAATCCGATCAAAACCGACAATCAACTACGAACCATCCGATATGGAGAGTAGCAATAGTTATTATACAAGCTTTTTCAATCACAATCAACCGATCATTCCAAAGTTACCATATGGGAGCTAACCCGTGTATCTCCCAGGAAGTCAACAATGCCCAATCGAAATATCCGATAATACTGCCGACAACAATCCTCAGTACCATCCATCCGACATTCCCACGTACCATCCTTTCGAGGAATAGGAAGTGCAAAGTAAGATCAAACAGGAAACTGAATCAGAATCATCTAGCTGGATGAATTGTCACTCTGATCAAAGGAGATGGGAATTCGGATCACCACCATCAAACTATCGATACAAAATCCCACCGATCAATGCAGAACCAAGTCGTGAACCAAGGATGAGAGTCATCTTGCCATACAAAAAGAGATTAGTTCAATCACCAATCAAGAATCCTTATGAATCTGAGGAAGAACCCGAGGAAGAGGAGGATCCCGACAAAGAAAATGAGGAGAACGAAAATCCTTATTTTCCTCCATACGTTGGACCAAGACCTTCCATATCACAACAAGCTAAAGAGATCCGTGAAGAGGCAAACCTGATCGAGGAATTTTATACAACTAACATCCCCGATGAGGAAATGAATACATACGTTGCAAATCCACACCTCTATTCACAAGAGAACACTTATCTCTTCCCAGCTGCATCCGCACCAACGAGATACCCTAACCCGCCAAATTCAGTGATGGGTGAGCTAAGGAATGAGAAAGTGGACAAGAAGAGAATAGAAAGAAACTTGTTAAGAAATGTGACAAGATGAAGAATCTTGTTAAAAAAGTGGATTAAGGATTAGGAATCGGTGTTACGTACTGTTGTTAACTGTTATGTTTTCTTTGTAAGATAAATAATGTATTATAAAGAAAGTCTGTCTTTTCTCTGAATTTTGTTTTATTCATGTAACAGCATGTCTAAAGCCAACAGTAATCAAGAAATGCAAATAAATAATAAAGAAAAGACCGTAGCAGAAAACATAAACAACGATAAAGAAAAGACTGTAGCAGAAAACATTCAAGCAATACTGAAAGACTATGTGCTCGGTATTCGCGATTTAATCAAAGAAGCTGTAACTCCGCTTTATGACTTAATGAAAAATGATCCAAGTCGAACCGCCTCTCATTCTAATAAGAGGGCGAGTCGAAGCAAAAGTGAATATGCTACTTCAAAAAGAGAATCAAAGAAAGAATCTAAAAAGGAATCGGAAAAGAAAGAAAGTAAGAAAAAAGAAAATGAGAAAAAGAAGGAAGTAAGTGATGAAAGCTCCACCGCTGAAAACAACCTCCATGATATAACTAAGAAGTTAAAGATACATGAGGGTTGTGATTTTAAAGTATTTAAAGTTTATAACCCCAAAGAGTTCCATGGGGATAAGGGAGCGATAGTTACCCTCCGATGGTTGGAGGAAATGGAATCGATTGTACTGATAAGCAAGTGTACGGAAAGTGAGAAAGTGCAATATACCTCTCAGATGTTCAAGGGAGAGGCATTAGAATGGTGGAATACCCTGATTGGAGTTAAAATTAAGGGTAGAGAAAGTTTATACAATCTGGACTGGGCAACGTTTAAAGCTATGATACTAAAGAAGTTTTGCCCGATTAACGAAATAGATCAAATACAAACCAAGTTGTGGAACCACAAGGTTGTGGAAACCAACCTCAAGGAATATAATACTAAATTTCTTGTGTACTGCAGAATTATACCTCACTTGGTCACTCATGAAATCAACAAAGTGACGCGCTATATCTACGGGTTGCCAATCGAAATCCGTGACTTAGTCCGTTGACATATGCCGTCTTCGACGGAATCTGCTATGGAGTTGGTCGGGTATTTAATGGATGGAATGATAAGGAATCGGGATGAGAAGAAGAAAGATGATGGCAAGACGCCAGTTGGAGGAAAAGTTAGAAATGTTGAGAAAAAGAGGGAATGGGCGTTTGTGTATACTCGCCCTATTTGTAAGACATGTGGTAGGAGACACTTCGGAAGATGTCTTCGACCAAACAACACGATTACATGTAATTTCTGCAAAAGACCAGGTCATGTGGAAGCAGACTGCACAAGGAAAGCAGTGGTATGTTTTGATTGTAAGGAAAGAGGACACTTTAGTAATGAATGTCCAAAGAGGAAGCCGATGACTGTGACGGCTGGTGCAAGTGGCAGCGGTGCCAAGACCGAGGCCAAGAAAGGAAACGCACGTGTTTTCATGCTAGACACTCAGAAGGCAGCCGATATACCGGACGTGATCACCGGTACGTTTCCTATAAATAATGTTTATGCTAGGATTTTATTTGACTTGGGTATAAACCAAAGCTTTATAGATTATAAATTCTGTAGTCTATTAAATGAACCCTTAGTTAAACTAGATAAACATTATGAAGTAGAAACCGCTGATGGAAGTGTAAGTAGAATAACCGAGGCTTTAGATAATGTCACAATTTCTCTAGCCAATCACGTCATACCTGTACGATTGTTACCCATGACATTAGCAGGTTTTGATGTAGTTTTAGGTATGGACTGGTTATCGTTTAATCAAGCCCATATCCTATGTAGCGATAAAGCCATCGACATTCGAACACCTACTAACAAAACCATTCGTATAACCGGAGATAAAGAAGGAGGAAAGGTAGGAATCATTTCCAAGATTAAAGTAAGTCATTGCATAGGTAAGGGATGCCTCACATTCATGGCCTATGTAACAAAGGAACCTGAACCAAAGAAAATGAAGGAAGTACCGATTGTATCTGAATTTCCAGACGTATTTCCTAATGAGATACCAGGAGCCCCGCCTGATAGAGAAGTAGAGTTTAGGATCGACCTCATGCCGGGAACATCACCAATAGCCAAATCTCCTTATCGTCTAGCACCTACGGAAATGAAAGAATTGAAGAAACAATTAGATTAATTATTAGAAAAAGGATTCATAAGACCGAGTTCGTCACCGTGGGGAGCTCCAGTTCTGTTTGTAAAGAAGAAGGACAGATCAATGAGGATGTGTATAGACTACCGAGAACTGAATAAGGTCACGATCAAGAACAAATATCCACTTCCAAGAATCGAAGTTTTGTTCGACCAGCTTCAAGGAGCAAGTTTTTTTTCAAATATTGATCTTAGATCAGGTTACCACCAGTTGAAAGTACAAGAAGAAGATATACCAAAGACAGACTTCAGAACCCAATATGGACATTATGAGTTCACCGTGATGCCTTTCGGACTCAGTAATGCTCCAGCAGCTTTTATGGACATGATGAATCGAAATTGCAAACCATATTTAGACAAGTTTGTTATCGTTTTCATTGATGACATTCTTGTTTATTCAAAATCAAAAGAAGATCATCGAGTTCATCTCAAAATCATACTTGAAACCTTAAGAAACGAGAAATTGTACGCCAAATTCTCCAAATGTGAATTTTGGTTATCCGAAATCCAATTTCTTGGACACGTTTTAAATAATAAGGGTATTCAAGTAGATCCAGCTAAAATAGAAGCCATTACCAAGTGGGAGAAACCCAAGACACCGACTCAAGTCAGAAGTTTCCTAGGCTTTGCCGGTTATTACCGAAGGTTTATTCAAGACTTTTCTCGAATAGCCGTTCCATTAACTTCACTCACAAGAAAGACAATTAAGTTTGAATGGGGACCGAAGCAAGAGAAAGCATTTGAAACAATCAAACAAAAGTTAACCAATGCACCTATTCTGGCCTTGCCAGAAGGATGAGAAAACTTTATCATTTACTGTGATGCTTCTCACACGGGAATGGGATGTGTTTTGATGCAAGGAAAGAAAGTAATTGCTTATGCCTCGAGACAGTTAAAGGTTCAGGAAAAGAATTACACCACATACGACCTTGTATTAAGCGCTATAATCTTCGCATTGAAATTATGGCGACATTACTTGTATGGTGTTAAGTTCATTGTATACACTGATCACAAAAGTTTAAAGCATATATTCGATCAAAAGGAATTGAATATGAGGTAAAGGCGATGGATGGAAACGCTTAATGACTACGACTGTGAAATCATATATCATGAAGGAAAGGCAAATGTTGTGGCTGGCGCCTTGAGTAGAAAAGAACAAGAAAAAACAAAGAGAGTTCGAGCTCTTAGATTGGAACTTAAAGTTGATTTAGCTAGTCAAATCGAAGAAGCTCAGAAGTTGACACTGGAAAAAGGAAACATTAAAGCCGAAAGAGAAAACGGTACAATCGATCAATTAGTCAAAGGGAGTGACGATATATTAAGACTTGGTACAAGAATATGGGTACCAGTAATCAGAAGTTTAAGAGATAAGATTCTAGAAGAAGCACACAAGTCAAAATATATGATGCATCCGGGAAGTGACAAGATGTATGACAATCTAAAAGATGATTACTGGTGGATCAGTATGAAGAAAGATATTGCTTTGTATGTAGCTAAATGCCTAACGTGTTCTAAAGTGAAAGCTGAACATCAAAAGCCGTTAGGATTACTACAACAACCGGAAATCCCGATATGAAAATGGGATATGATAACTATGGATTTCATCATGAAGTTACCTAAAACTTCTCGCCAAAATGATGCAATCTGGGTTATTGTAGATAGACTTACTAAGTCTGCCCATTTTATTCCAATATAAGAAACGTTTAGTATGGATAAGTTAGCACACTTATATGTCGAAAACATAGTATCCTTACATGGTGTGCCGCTATCCACATTTCGGATAGAGATAGTCGTTTTACTTCAAATTTTTGTTCAAGTTTTCAAAAGGCAATGGGGACTCGATTAAACTTAAGTACTGCATACCATCCCCAAACTGATGGCCAAAGTGAACGTACAATTCAAACCTTAGAAGATATGCTTCGTGCCTGTGTTATCGATTTAGGAGGAAGTTGGGATACTCATCTTGCTCTTATGGAGTTCTCGTATAACAATAGTTATCATACGAGTATCCAAATGGCACTATTTGAAGCGTTGTATGGGGGTAAGTGTAGAACACTTGTATGTTGGTCAGAAACAGGTGATAGTCAGTTGTCAGGACCTGAAATTGTTCAAAGGACTACTGATCAAGAAATACAAATTCGTGAACGATTGAAAACGACAAGGGATAGACAAAAAAATTATGCGGACATTCGTCGCAAGCCATTGGAATTCAAAGAAGGTGATAGAGTATTATTGAAAGTGTCGCCTTGGAAAGGTGTAGTACGATTTGGAAAGAAAGGAAAACTTAGTCCACGATTTGTTGGACCATTCAAAATACTTGATAGAATCGGACCAGTTGCTTACCGATTAGAATTACCCGAAGAAATGAAAGGTATTCACGATGTGTTTCACATATCCAATCTACGCAAGTGTTTTGCCGATGAAACCCTTGCAATGCCTTTAAAAGATGTTAAAATCAACGAGAAGCTTAAGTTTGTGGAACAACCGATTCAAATAGAAGATAGCATGATCAAGTTTCTCAAGCACAAAAGGTTAAAACTCGTGAAAGTCAAATGGGATTCAAGACGAGGACCCGAGTATACGTGGGAGCTCGAGTCAGAAATGAAGAAAAAGTATCCCTATCTATTCCAATAAATCTCGAGGACGAGATTATTCAAAAGGTGGGGAGGATGTAACACCGCGTCTCAAACCCTATAAGTTTTACTTTAAAATGCTAACTTTTAAAAGAATAGGGACCAAATTGTAAATTATGAAAATCTTCTCCCATCGCGATACGCGACGGGGTAACATTTAACCCATCGCATAGCGCGATGGACTTGCACAACAACCGAGACATGGGCGGCGTAGCGATACGCTACGGCCCAAATCACAACGGTCATCGCGTATCGCGATGACCTTGCTGAGTCATTGGACACGTGTCCAACAACGTGTCAACACGTGGCATGATATGACAGGCCACGTGTCACAAGCCGGTAAGGCGGCGTCAAATTGCGGCGCCGCTGTACGCGACGGGTCACAAGGAACCCATCGCGTATCGCGACGGGGTACGATTTCTGCATATAAATAGAGGGTTACGGGATTGAACCATTTTCATCCCAAACACACCTCCATTTATACACATTTAACCTCGAAAGGCGTTCCCCATTGCCGTAACAAGCCGACGTGCCATTTTCTCGTAGTTCGTGCAATGAACGAAGTTATAATCAAGCTAGCAATCGTATAAACGAGTAGATCAAGAACCTGCATTTTTCTTATTATCAATCTAAGTATCCGCGTTAAGGTAGGAGTTATGTTTAAGTTATTTGAATTATAGCTTAGACTATCAATCGAGGCTATGGCCTTTAACCTTGATCGTATTTTACAAACATTCACATTCATAAACGAGTTTTTCTTAAACGTTACTTCATAATAAAGTAATGTTAATCAAAGATATATTTTGACGGACATGTAGTAACTGTAAGGGTGTTATCACTAGTAGTAAGTTTCTTGCCTAAGGAAAAGTAATTCGTACAAATCCCAATCAACCGAGGAACCCGTTTACGTACCTGAAGAAACTTACCAACATGTTATAACCTATTAAGCCAAAGCATGTTATATCAAACGTCACATAAAATCAAGTGTTTTCATTCACAATAAAAAGATAAACGATTTCAAGGTTAAGCTTACAATCATAGCTTAATCAAGTAACATCATTCAAGTATTTATACAAATCTATTATGTATAGGTTAAATATCATTCACAATCAATCAATCAGTCAAGGTTTTCCAACACCGGCGGTACAGGTGAATACGTTAACCTTTTTAATCAGTCAAAACATATTTATACTCGATAAGATGAACAGGTGTTTGTCTTAACGAGTCAGTCAATGTTTACATGAGGTTATGTGATCTCTAAAACGTTATGATACAAATTAGAAAATAAAATCAACTAGGACCGAATACACATGTGTCTGGATCCAAACATACCGTTCAGCCTAATCATTCAAAGGCTACGTGGTCGCGGGCTAATGGTCATAACTAGTTTCCCATTAAGGGCTACGTGGCTCGGGAATAATTGTGTGTGTAGGGCAGTGGTACATAGACCAGAAGTAGAAATGCTTCTGCTGAGCTTGTAAAGAAAACTATATTTGTATTGTAATGGCATTCAAATGTTTTATAGAGTCATACGTGTTCACCAGCATATAGCTGACGTATTTTTTCAACCCATTGCAGGTAACTAAGCATAAGTAGCATTAACAAGGATTGGAGTCTTAATGAAGATAGAAGCGCGTACAAGATGGCTCCGTTTTGATAAACTAAATCCTTGTAATATGAAACATATCTTTTGTAAACTAAAACTCGGGTATTTAATTTACGAGTAAATTTTCAATGTAAATTAATATTATATTCAAACCAAAAGTCTTCTGCTAAAATTAACCACAAACTCTGATATATTTACAAAATAGGTACCAACTTGTTGTCACACGCCTAGACCCTAAGTCAGGATGTGACAAGTAGCTCCCAGCTTTTTCCTCCAAAGAATGTATTAATTCAAAACAAGTCAGAATCCTCCTTGGAATTAATTAGTTGCTCGACTCCCTTCTACTCCAAACAAATTATGTCACCGCCATATATATTCCCCCAACCAATAATTTTTATATATAGTATTATAATCGGAACCCTGTCCCCACCTCCAAGCGTTTTTTCTTTCTTCTTTTGATGTTTGCGGCTGCTGTATGTCTTAAATAATAATTATAACCTTCCTTTTATATTAACTCTAATTTCTTGTCTTAAAAGACTCCACCACCGACACCATTTGTTTTGGTGTAGAGTTTTTTTTATTCTTCTTTAGTCCAATCAAGCATATGGATTTGGAGACTTAATTGTGGGCCCTTCTCAATGTCATATTTTTCTTGTTTCTTTTGTGAGTTTAACGAGCCACAAATTCTTTTAAATTATTGTGACATGCTTTCTTTTATAATACATGCATCCAAACTCACAATCATATGCTCCACACATTATATCTTAACATGTGAGTATAATAAATTTTATTTTAAAAACTTGTCACAAATGTTACGTCTGCCTAAACACTTTTTGTAAAGTTAGTCACATAAAAAATTGGTTCGACGATTCACTTGCCGATAACGAATTTAGCAATACTAGATCGTTTTAACTCGTTTTTCTCTTGAAACCATAAAATTCAAAATATGAACCACAAACGTATAGAACTAAATAAATAATGGCTAAAAATTAATTCAAATTGTAGGAAATGTTAATAGTAAAATATGTATATTCTAGAGCACAACACCGTTTATTGAGGGTTTATTACGAAAAATAGTTAAACTAATGGTAAAATTATGATATATTGTGGAGAACTCAGAAGTGCCATTTTTAGATCACACAAAAAATTTGGGATTAAATGGAGAAGTTTAGATATGATTCGTGCATTTTCGTTTAATCGGGTTTTAACAGCTGAATCATGCATAAAAAGGTTTTTTAGCCAAAGAGTGAAGTTCTGGAAATTTTACAGGGGTTATTTGATGATATTTGACCATTTAGAAAATTTATCGGATTTTTCAGAAAGCGTTTGGTATAAGCGGGTGAATTATTGGTTAATTATAACATATAAAATGAATTTTTATAAGTAAATAAGTAGGTGTAAAAATTCTGGAATTATTTTTTATAAAAATATACATATTTTAATTTGTTTAGTACAAAAATTATCATATTTTTCTATAACTATATAGAGAGTTATAATAATTTAAAGATTTAGTTTTTATATAATTTGATAAAACCAGCAGCGTTATGTTTTACGAACTGGCTGGTGTGTCAAAACGTCAAAAGTTGTCAAATATCATAGTTTGAATGAATTTGATATAAACGAACTTTTTACGAGATTTCCGGACAATTTGGGTGAGTTGTATGCATATTGTACAATCAAACCCATATAAAAACGGAAACGAACCCTGTGACTAATCCATATACTGAAACTCTAATTTTCTTTTATAAATCGAATCATTTTATCAAACAGTATGTTTACTGAAGTTTGTGGGATCATAACTATTTTCGAAACGCGTAAACGACCAACTTGGCCAGGCATGGAAAAACTGAGCCAATACTGGTTTTATACATTTCATATCGAACAACGTCACAATCTAAGACTACTAATATGTTCTAGGTGTAACGGCCAAACTCAGACTAGATATACAACTATGTTTAGTTTAAAGACTGTACTAGTATTGGCAATGCAATACCGATTATAGGATACGAGCTATAATCAAAGCGTAGTATATACCGCACGTGTTACTTATTCGATACTACTACAATGTGAGTGTCATGACCACACTTTTTAAACTGTTTTATGAACATTTGGGGTGGAAAATATGTTTATATATACTTATTTGTCTGGAAACGTTCTATGATGTGAATTATATAAGGGCTGACACTTGCAAGTCCCCCCACACGGGTGATTAACTACAACTCGAATGCATGTGAATAATACTATTGGTTTGACAAACCCAACTGATAGGGCCGGTGTGGTATGCCGGGACACGTTTTACAGTTGTACATTACCATGCGAACCTTTTGTAACATGCTATGTGGTGTTAGACATAGTACATTTTGGGGCATGTGGCTGTTGAGGCCATGAAGAGTGCGTGGGCAGCGGAGGCCACGTGGTATAGCTAGCCGAGGTTTCACTCATGGCTTAGTATAATTACATCATATACATACATACATTCTGAATATTACAATTACGTATACTAATCTCGTACAAACTTATGAAACTCACCAACTCTTTGTAGTTGATTCATTTTAACATGCTTTTCAGGTATTCCAAAGTTGGAATGATGTGATAAATGCTATGTGCTCAAGTGATAAATCGTACTGATGTAGATAGAAGAAATTATATCGTTAAGGAATGAAGCGGCCTAGAGAACTGGTTATTTTGCGAACACTTAGTTTGTAAATATATTTAAAAACCATGTAATTTGATATAAATTAGTTTGTTAATTTTCTTTATAAACAATGTGGTTAATACCAGAATTATATGTTACATTCCCGTATTATGCTTCCGCATTTACCTAGTCGGAGGGTGACATTGGCTTTGCACTTACAAGTTAAATATGTTCTTCGTTATCTTAATAATTATGTTTACGCCATTAACTTACCCGTCCACCGGACGGATATAAAACTAGTTTTATGGTTTTTAATCGATGCAAATCATGATGGGTATTATTTTGGCATATCACATGTTTATTTCATGGATTACGCGAGACAAATTTTTGTGTAAATAAAGTCTTTTAACTTTTAGTTCCGGTACGATTCCGTTTCGGTATATATCTTCCATCTCACTTATTTTAGTCTGCATTCAAAGACCTAGTTCTTCCATAACAACGAATCCATGGAGTTCCATCTTTCACAACTATCAACCATCACACCAACCACCTATTTATCTTTCATTCTACTAGCGTTCCTACTCCATGTCATCAACAGAAAGATGGCAAAGAGAGGAAAAAGCAGAAAACCACCTCAAGCAAAGGGCGCATGGCCTATAATCGGACACCTTCACCTTCTTGGTGGACCTGAGCTACCTCACAAGGTGCTAGGTAACATGGCCGATAAACACGGTCCTATCTTCATTATCAAGCTCGGTGTTCACCAAGTTTTGGTGGTGAGTAGTGGGGAGATAGCTAAGGATTGCTTTACTACAAACGACAAGGCCTTTGCTAGTCGACCCAAAGCAGCCGCAGTAGAAATCATGGCCTACAACTATGCCATGCTTGGCTTTGCTCCGTATGGAGATTACTGGCGAAAATTGCGCAAGATTATCATGCTTGAGGTTCTTTCTCAACGACGAGTTGATTCTCTTGAGCATGTTCGGGTTTCCGAACTTAGAGCATCCGTTAAGGATATATATGAAGCTTGGATAAACAACAAAAAGTGTAGCAATTCGGACACGGTGAAGGTGGATATGAGTCAATGGTTTGGGAACTACATATTAAACATTTTAGTTAGGATTAATTCAGGAAAGAGGTTGTCGCCCAACGATGAAGAAGGGGTTCGATTTCAAAGGGTCGTAAGGAAATTTTTCGAGTTAGTAGGGGCATTTGTGGTATCTGATTATATCCCTTATCTTAAATGGGTGGATATAGGTGGATACAAGAAAGCTATGAAGCAGACAGGGAAAGAGTTGGACATATTTTTTGAGCAATGGTTAAAGGAACGTAGATTAATATATGGAGAATCATCACAGGAACTTGAAGGCAGCCAAGTATTCATAGATGTGCTCATTAAAACTCTTCAAGGTGTTTCGGAAGACGAATTTCCTGGTGTTGACCATGATACAATTATAAAGTCCACATGCCAAGTAAGTATATTATACATACATGTATACTTGTATAGTTCTTTAAGTGTTGTATATTCCAAGCTAAGCTATAAGTTTTTCAGTCCCAAACCAAAGATAGTTAATGGGTTTGGTTTCAATGGTTTGAAATTTGGAATCGGTGGTATAAATTTAACTGGTGATAAAATTGTTATTTACTTATTCATTTTAGGAGCATGAAGCGGGGGGTGTTCATCGTACTGGACAACGGGTTATTCGGTTCAGATTTTCCGGATTTCAACCTTTTAGGACCCTATCCGAATAATCCGAAAATAACCTAATAACAAAATTTTTCCAGTTTTTGTTCCCCTAACATTTTTTACACGTTTAGAATCAAAATAAATATACAAAACCGAAAAATATAAATTAGTCTTGAACATAAATTCAAAGTTCAAACTTCAAACAATAGTCTAAATAAACATACAAAACTTTACAATACCACTAAAAACATGTTATTTGTTTGGATTAAACAGAAATCTGAATAATCCAAACAATCCGAATTGTTTTAAATTCCATATTCGAATCTGAATTAGTTATTCGGATAAATTCGATCCGAATTTTCGAATAAGAATTCGGATCGATTTATTTGGGTTTCGGTTCGTTTTTTCGGATTTTTTCGGATTTCGATTTTCATGAACACCGTCGTGAAGTATGGTTTTTATTAATAGAAAATTATGCTTTTGAGACAAATATTTTTTTCTTCTCAGACTGTAAAATCATAAAACCGTGAGAACGGATGGTTCGTTATCATTTTTAAAAACCGTAGTCAGCAGTTCGTCAAAAAGAATTTATCAAACCTAGCTGAACCAGACAGCCAACATTCTTAGTTGATATATGTAGTGCTAATATACATTGAATGTTACAGCAACTACTAACAGCAGGCTTGGACACAACATCAATAACGTTAACCTGGGCTTTGTCTTTGCTGCTAAACAACCCAAAGTCATTAGAAATCGCCCAACATGAAATTGACGAGCATGTTGGAAAGAATAGACTGTTGGAGGAATAGGACATGAAGAATTTAGTCTACATAGATGCCATCATCAAAGAAACATTGCGTTTATACCCAGCTGGACCTCTTTCTGTTCCTCACGAATCCATTGGGGAATGCACTGTGGGTGGCTACAACATCCCAATAGGAACACGTTTGCTAGTAAATCTTTACGAAAATGCATCGCGATCCTAATGTGTGGTCAGAACCAGATGAATTTCAGCCAGAAAGATTTTTGAAGACTAAAAAGGATATCGATGTCAAAGGAAAACATTTTGAATTGCTTCCATTTGGTAGTGGTAGAAGAATATGTCCTGGTGTTTCGTTTGCCCTGCAGGCTTTGCATTTAACTTTAGCAAGTTTGATACAACAGTTCACACTAAAAAATCCAACAAATAAACCTATTGATATGAGGGAGAACCCTGGGTTGAGTAGCAGCAAAGCAACACCACTTGAGGTTCTCATTGCCCCTCGTTTGTCCTCTGATATGTATCATGTATGATCATGATCAATTACCACATTTAGATCGTCTACAACGCCACTCCAGCTACAATATATTCCTTACTAAAGCCGCAACTTAAATATGTTTTATTAATATGTAATAAAGTAATATCATGTGTTGGGGTTAATCTTATGTAAGGATAGTAAGAACAAAGAGACCTCAATCTCTTGTGTGGTTTATTTTGTTTTAAATATATTGTTGGTATAGAAAGCACTTAAGCTTTCATTCATGTTTTCAAAACTAGCGATGCCTATAAGTATTTACACTATTATTCATTATATTGGACCCCAATGTATGAGTTGATCTCTTCAACTTAATTTACGCGACGCCAGATAGTACAGTTATTAAAGTCAATTATTAACGATTTCGTTGAAGTCTAAGAACATTAAAAGTAAGTTGTCTTACAACAATCTACAAAACTCAATCCTCAAAACTGTTTAATTAACCTAAAATGAAATAAAGTAAATAAACTTTGTGTTTTTCACAATCTAAAGCTTTCCAATATTTGTCATAGTTCCCTCGATCGATTCTTCTAGTACTTGTTTTAATTAACTCAAGCGACAAAAAGAAATACTATTAAGCTAAAAATTGCTTTGGATCTGGAGACATATTTATCACCGCACAACTCTCCAAGACTCCAACCATCACACTGCTTTCAATGTTGTAACAAATGGCAAGCAGGCATGCTTCTTTATCGAAACTGATTTTGTTTGTCGAAGACATCATTTTCCTTCAAGATCTTGAATCGCGAAGAACTTGTGGGTGCATATTTGTAGAGCCCTGGTCAAATAAGAAGTTAAAAGAATTTGTAAGAAATGTGTGAAATAGATCTGAATTATTATCAAACTTTCTTGATGGACCAATCAAAATATTGTAAATAAAGAAGATTGCAAATGATTGAAATGACAAAATTGAAAAGGCCTTGGTTTTCTTTTAATCTAGTTTCATAAAAAAATTAATCAAACAACTTTTATACTTTATTATTATTTGTTTTTTTATTATACCAAAAAACCAAGAATTTCATTAATTTTTTAATTGAATATACTATGATATATTATATAAATTTTTCAAATTATTTGTAAGAGTGACCGGCGACTCATTTTATGTAATTATGTTGTTTAAGTTGCGTACCTATTCATTTGTTAATGATAGTGTAGGTGATTTTATACATATGCCGCGTTGTTAATAGTTCGTTACTTCATAAGGGGGGAGGGGGGGGGGTATTTTCCTCACACATCACATTCAATGGTGATATGCCACATCATCAACCCCAAATCCATCACATTTTGATGGAATTTGGTAGGGGTGGTGGTGTGGTGTGATAGGAAATTTTTTTTTTGTTTTTTTGTTTTTTTTTTTGCAACTTAAAAAATAAAAACAATATTTTACTAGAACTTAAAAAATAAACAGTTTACTAGAACATAATTCAACTTAAAAGTTAGAATTAAAAAATAAAAGTTACAATAAACGTCTACTCCTCGTTTGAATTCGGAAATTCCAAACCTAAAGAACCTATAAGCTCAACTAGATCCCATCTCAACCGATGGTGAATATCTTCATCCCGCAAGTCTAATTGCACATCATCGGGAACGGGAACTTGAGTAGGAGGATCCAGTACCCAATCTGGAGAAATTGCATTTCCATATTCTTTTATTAACATATTGTGTAATATGATGCATGCATACACGTAGCTAGAGATCGTGGCTTTTTTCATTGCACGAACCGGTCGACTAAGTATGCACCATCTACCCTTTAAAACACCGAAATCTCTCTCAACATCTTTTCTTGCCGATTCTTGCAACTTCTTGAACGCTTTTTCATTTTCCTCGACAGGAAACGAAAAGGCTTTTACAAAAACAGAACATTGCGGGTAGATACCATCGACAAGATAGTAGCCACGTCTGTAATATCTCCCGTTGACAAAATAAGGACAGAAAGGTGCGGTACCATTTGTTACGCTCTGAAACAACGGTGATGTGTACAGAACAGTGATGTCGTTGTTTGAGCCGGGAACACCAAAATAAGAATGCCAAAACCATAAATCATTTGACGCAACCGCTTCTAGTGAGATGGTCGGTCGTTTGATATCACCCCTAACATACGCCCCTCGCAACTCCCGTGGACAATTCGATATGTGTACAATCGATGCTGCCGAGCATCCCTGGAAAATGCCATCTAGCCTCGTGCGCGGCGTAAAAACGTGTAATGTCGTGTCTTGTTGGTTTTCGTAGAATCTCTTTGGCATACAATTTTATAATCGTGTTACAAAAGAATTGTAGACATTCACGTGAAGTTCTCTCAGGCATTTGTTAGTATTCATCGAATTGGTCGGGTGGGTTACCTGTCGCTAATTGACGAATAGCGGATGTGCATTTTTGAAGCGCCGTAAAACTTTGTTTGCCCCTCGCGTCGTAAGATTATTGAAACCATTCTTCATTTGCTTCGTCGTTGATGTAGATGTCGTGCTCTAATCAAAAACAAGTATTTATGAAGCTTAAATACCTATAACTAGTATGGGTAAGTAAGGTCGTCTCCACAGGGAATCAGTGGAAAGTGCAAGTAAAGTTCATAATTATTAACTAATTAACTACGGTGGACAAACGATGTCAAGCGGTTTATAAAAGATGATTTAATAAAAACACACGGTTACTTTAAACGAACTGTAAACAATTATGAGAAAACGATTCACTTCAGGTTCAGGTAATGTGATGACCGACTAATCACAGATTCATAAGATTAATTGCGCAGTAATTACAAAACCTAACAGTTGGGTTGTGAGGACAAATGATACCCTAACCGAATTGTTGAAACAATCTGAACTCCGGTTTACCCAATTACCAGTTTAAAATATGAAAATCAGTTATAAGCAATGACTAACGATTATTGGTTCAATGACATAAGAGCTAACCCTACATGTGATGAACACAACCAGAAAAGTGATGCAAAGTTTGATAATCAAAATCATAAACTGTTTAAACAATCAATTCGTAATGTAAAACAAGATTAAAAACAATCAATCAAGTTCATACTCATTCAAAACATAGAATCTGATCAAAGTTAGTTTACACAAAACCCTAGCCTAAAGTGAATACAGTGGTTTTAGCTTGACATCGGCATCACGAAGGATTCGTTTATCTGATGAGAGGACGAAAGCATGCGATGAATGGACGAACCGGAGGCTTCGGGATGGTGGAAAATCGTCCTAGGGCTTGTATTTGGTTGAAGGAATGAAGGATAGGTCGAATGGGGGCTGAAAAACTGATTATATCAAAGTTAGGGTTATTTTTCCCGTCAGGAGGATCTTAGCGCGTCGCTAACATCCCAGGGGTGTGATTTTCGCGTCGCGCTAAAGACTCAAAATTCTGATGATCTTAGAGATACGCTGGCATCACCATCAGGACCCTTTAGCACCGCGCTAAAGGCGTCTGACAGAATTTTCTTTATTTTCTTCATTTATTTTGCATAGGAAAGTGTGCCAATCATCATGAGTCTTCTATATCTTCGTTCCAAGCCCGTAATTCATCCCGATAAGCGTCCTTAACGTCAAGTATCCTGAAACACATAAACACGCTTGAAGTACCAAAGTTCACATAATATTTAAACTAAAATTAAACAAATAATATAATAATATACACGCCTTTTCACAACCATCAGTCGTCGACTACAATCTTTAAAAATAAAGATTTCGGCAAACGAAATCGCTCCCTAAACGTCTCGTCATTGTATTTCGGTTCCTTCACAAAATAGTCGTTCATTAGCACTTCGTGGGCATGTATACGATCACGCTCCACCATTTTTTTCTTTGGACGGCTCGGGCCTTCAAGTTCGTTATATAACAACGGGAACCATTCGAGAATGTCATCGTCCGAAGACGAAGAGCTATCGGTGTCTAAGGGAACCAAGTATTTCGGAAATTCCATATTTTTTTGTTGTGAATGAAGGGGAAGATTGAGAGTGTTTTGAGTTGGATTTGGTTTTATATTGGTTATTTTTTTTTATCTAACCCCCCCCCCCCCCAAGGCTCCCTCCCCCAACGGTCATATTTCTCGATAAACACCCCCTCACTTGGGTGATGGCTATCACGCACACCCCCCATCACGCGTGATGGGGGACCGGCGGCGGTGTGCATGAGGCCATCACGCGTGATGGTATCTTCCTCACGCACCAGCCCGCCTCCCCTAAGCATCCTGTAAATTCGATTTCCTATCCCCTTTGTGATTTAAATCGTGAAACATGTAAAATATATTCAATTATTAAGAAATCGTAGTCAATTGTCTGGCAAAAAGATATAAGCTAATAATGCACTATCCACCACAAGAATGTTGACAATAACTACCATAATAAATTAATAATAATACCTGTAAATTAATGTGATCACATGCAGATTGTGTGTCCTGTCTAGACAATACCATGCCCCACGATATCAACATCGTCTACTTGCCTTGGGAGTAAGGGTTGATCATTTCATTTAAGAAAAATATATACATGTATATACAAATATTATGTACGTATATACATATTACTCAACTCTTTTTTTCTTTTACTTGTTTTACTTTATAAAATATTTAGAATAATGTTAGCTTGTGTTGTCTTTTTTATAACCAATATTAAGTTTAAAACTGCAAATACTGACTACAACTCTTGTTTGCTTATAGAGATTATCCAAACCGGTTCCGGTTGGGCGCGGGTTAAAGAAAATCAATGAATCGGGTTTGATCAGTTTGGGTTAGATTTGACGAAGTTTGATCAAGTTTAATTTGTAGGATTACAACCTAATTTCATCCCTACGATTGTTTTTTTCTGACTAGTTCTTCCCAAACCGGTTTCAGTACCAGTTCATATTAACTCTTTACGGTTCTATAACCGTCTTTATTTAACTATTTATACAGTTCAAATTTTATACTTTTTTTTAAAAATATTCATAATATTTGAAAATAAAAATAAAGTTTAAGAAAATGGCTTAATTACACGTATGTCATTACCGTCTTATTGACTTTTTCCAAAAACCAATAAGTTAAATGCCGTCCGACAATCATACAAATTCATTTTAATTTAACTATTTAAAAGAGAGAAAAAAAACATATTTTTTAAAAGCTAGCCAATAAGTAGTTTTCAAACTCAATCCCGAACATTACAAAACATTAATTCACTTGTTTATAACTTAAATAAACAAGCTTCCTTCAGTTCAGCCACTGTTTGTCATCAGTTTCTTCATTCTTACAATCTTAATTTCCCCGACCAAAACCCATCCATGTTCCCGCCAAAACAACACGAGCACCCCGTTGAGAAAGCACGTCGTAGGTTGCCGGAGAATGTGATCGTGGCCGTGAAAGCAGACGAGAAGATAGTCTCAAAGCAAGCTTTGGCTTGGGCACTTACTCATGTGGTTCATCCGGGTGACTGTGTTATGCTGCTGGCAGTATATTCCAGCAACAAAACAAGTAGTAACCCAATAACCCATGCATCAGTACTGTTTTATTATGTGTCGTTATAATTAATGTTGGTGGTAATAATAATTAATAATATATTGCAGGCCAGAGGTTTTGGAGATGGAGACGGTTGAATGGTGATTGCCGTAAAAGTGAAGATTGTGGTAATTTACCGGATCGGATATGTCGGATCTCGGAAACTTGGTCACGGATGGTCCTACAATTTCAAAATCAATTTGAGGTAAGAATATTATTTACATTTACATTCAAAATCCCGCTTACCTGTCTCTATATTTGTAATTGGATCATTATATTATAATATTATATTTACGTAATTACACATACTCCATTGCAATTAGATGCAGAATCTGTCATTTCTAGGATTTTAGCTTGGAAATTGGTACGATTGGGGGATCAAATAATTCGTACTCATTCGGTTTAATAAACGCTCAAAAAGTTAATTCAGCGCAAATTATAAAGTTACCGGTGTTGTAGAACTTGCTAGGCGTTTGTCGGGCAGTGGGGTGCCGACTAGTGCCGGATTTTAACCCGACTAGTGTTTAAACCAATTTTAACCAAAATTTGGCCAATTTTGAGCGGTACGGATCTAGTGCCGGATTAGGTGAAATCGAATCGGTAGCCCTCCTATTTCCGACTAATCATCGGTGCCTGATCGTGATTTTTACAACATATGATTTTTACACATCATATGTTGCTATAGGGTGTTTAGCAACCAAATAGTGGCGCTTTTGTGATTTTTATTTCTATATTTATTTTTATGTTTATTTTTTAGCTATTTTGGTGGTTTGACTGTTTATTTATTGATTATAGTTTATATTTTAGTGGTGTGAATATTTATTGATTATAATTGCTACAATAGTTTACTACTTGAATGTAAAACATTTTCTTTTTAATTTCTTACCTATTTATTGCTAAACATGAATTAGAGGGCGCCATTTTGTCGCTACCGCAACGTAACATATAGGTAGCTTGTCTCTTTTCCCCGCTATTTGCTATTGACAACTATTGCTCAGTTACACACAGAGAATTTCTATCAGTTAGGATGAAATTCATATTGACCTCAACTAGTCAACTGCAGGTTATGGTGCAAATCAAGGTGGTGTCAAGTACACAGGCGGGCGCTGTGGCAGCTCAAGCAAAGTATAACTCCGCCAATTGGGTCGTATTGGATAAGTAAATAGAAGTAAAACTATTATCTCATTGTACGAATCAAATTAGAGTCCAGTTTTGACTTTCAAGAGTCAAATGGTTTTGTGTTTTTTGAATCAGGAAATTGAAACAAGAACTTAAACACTGCATGGAGGAGCTACATTGCAATATTGTGGTAATGAACGGTTCGGTACCCAAAGTCCTTAAGCTCAATCTGGGTCGACCCGACGAGCTTCAAACACCTTTCTTTTCAGCAGCTTCGTCACCGACTGCAGATCCTGAAAAACTTTTAGGCCATGGTGTGAATCATTCCACTCCAGTCAGCAGTCCTGAAGAAACATCGGTGTTTCATCCGCAAACTTGTAATAAAAACCTTTTATCAAACTCCGTTACATCTTCTGTTTTCCTTGTTTACAAACAGAACCCGTTGTTTGAACACCTAATCAAAGGAAAACCGTCACAAATCAATATACCAGATAATTATGACAATCTGCATAATACAATGGATTCTTGTGGCGAACGAGTCATAGCTCTTTCACTAATACCGAACCCATCTTCTAAAGTTCCTCAAAACAACATTGTAAATCAAAATTCCCAATTTTCACATCCAAAAGAAAAGATTTTTAGTTCGGGAATTAGAGAAGCAGTTTCTTTGGGAAGAACAGTGTCACTACCACCACCATTGTGTTCTCTTTGTCAATACCAAGCGCCTGCACTGGTGAAACCGTTAAGACAGTTTTTTTATAGCGAGCTTCTAGAAGCTACTGATGATTTCTCTGATCAAAGCTTTGTGGCGGAAGGACGGTTGTGGGTTGTTTACAAAGGCATGTTAAAAGATGGTCTGGTCGTTGCAATTAAACAGTTAAAATATTCGGGGTCCCATGAAGATGTTGATTTCTGTAAAGAAGTGAAAGTACTAAGCTGTGCACAACATAAAAATGTCGTCTTGTTGGTTGGCTTTTGCATCGACCGGAATGAAAGGTTATTAGTTTATGAGTATGTTTGCAACGGCTCGTTGGACATTCATTTACACGGTATAGAATATCCTCTTGATTTATACTAATTAAACAATGTTAAATGTACTAACACAATGACTTTTGAATAATAGTTAACAAAAGAACATATTTAGACTGGCCGTCACGTTTGAAAGTAGCAATTGGAACCGCAACAGGATTAAGGTATCTTCATGAAGATTGTAGAGTCGGATGCATAGTTCACAGAGACATGCGGCCTAAAAACATCCTGCTAACTCACGATTACGAGCCATTGGTACGTCACGTTAGTTAGAACCAAATTATTAAGTTTTTTTTTATCTAATTTACCAAATGCATCCTTACACATCCAGGTTGCAGACTTCGGTCTTGTTAGCTTACACACTGAATACGATACATGTGACGAGGATCGGGTCATAGGAACTTCAGGGTATACCAATAATCTACATCCATAATTAAACAAACAATAATCATTTTCTTTTTATTAAGTTTCATGTTTATACATGTAGGTATCTTGCACCAGAATACTTTAATGGAGGAATAATAACAGAGAAAGTGGACATATATGCATTTGGATTAGTACTGTTAGAGCTAATCACCGGTCGAAGAACCAATGAGTTACAATGTTACAAAACACAACATTTTTGGCATGATGTTTATACACCAGAACAAATGGAACCTGTCCATCTTCTAGCTTATAAGCATAATCTGCTGGACCGACGGTTAGGATCATATCAACTTCATAATTTTCCTAACGAGTTGCATGCTATCGGTCATGCTGCCTCCTTATGTCTTCAAAAAGAACCAGAATGCAGACCACCCATGTCAAAGGTCTGTTACTATTATAATTGTTTGTTAACTTTAGATATCATATCATTATGCTAATGTGTTTGTTTACATTAATATTGGTAGGTACTTAAGTATTGGAAGGGGAAACTAGGAATTACTTGGGTGCAGACATGCATTCCATTGGTAACCGAAGCGGTCGCACGCAAACCGAGAGGAGGGCCCATTCTCACGGACTGTCCTACTAAAACGGTTCGACGACTGGTGGGTTTTTCATATAAATATATATTAAATCTTGGAACTTTTATAAAAAAATGTACTTTTGATATTAATAAAAAGGAAAAGTAACAACAGTAGCAGTTTTAAAATAAAAACGTGATGAGTTTTTGTATTTTTAAAGGCAAACAAAAGTTATATATCACATAAACTATATAAAGTAAAAACAAAAGGAAAAAAGATGTAACATAAACAATCCATGGAATGTATTTCATTATCCCTCAGACAATATCGAGCTTTTGTATGATTTGGTTGAATATATGCTTTTTTATTGAAGAATGATTTAATAATTTTTTATTTTGCTTTGGTGAAATGGCTTTTTGCTTTTTAGAAGTGTAGGTTAATCTTATTCAATGATCTTGGTCACATCACCTAATGTATGGTGGATTGCTTTTGAATATAAAATAGGTAGATTTGAAAAACGGGTTTGTTTCAAATAGACAAATAATATTGTATATTTGATTTTATTTCTTCAAAAAGATTATTATATTTTCAGGTATTAGAGTCCACGTTTTACGCTGAGGTTGTAGGGGTGTTTACAAGAATGTATTTGTTATTAGGTATGTCGATGAATTAGTATATAGATATGGGCTTTAACCTAAAAGATGGTAAACTTAAGTAAGATATACGGTTAACTAGTGTCAGTAGTTAAAAATTAGCTTTAATTATGATATATAAATTAACAAAAAAATAAGGTACAGAAAAAGATTTTTAAAAAATATTTCTTGAAAAAAGATTTACTAAACAAAAATTTATTTATAATTTAGGATAGAAACGCAAATCATTTAAAAAAAAGTAGTAAAGTTCATGGGTAAAAATGTAAATCATTTAAAGCAAAAGAACTATTAATATTAATGTATAATAACTCTATAAAAGTTCAATGTTAAAAACATAAATTTAAAAAAAAAAAAGCAATTTACAACCCTATGGTAAACACCAAAATACATTTTGAGACCCTGAATTCCTTTTATATTACCCGGGTTGTCAAAAAATGAAATTTGTGGTCTCAAAGTGTACTATAGTGTTGATGAATCCCGATTCGTCTTATGGCAATTGCGTGGAGCGGCTTGGGAAAGAAGAAACTGGTTAACTTGGTGTGCAAGTAACCGGGTTATTATTTATGGATAATTATTTTATGGAAAATCTATTTAAGGTTTAGATGGAGATAATTATCAAGTTGATTTTATTCTGTCCTAAATATATTCTAACGCGTTTAGGTTAGTATATATATACCGTGTTTAAAGGATAGGGACAATGTATCAAGTTTATTGAGTCAGATTTTCTTGATTATAAAGTTTGGGAGTTAAGCCAAATTCCATCGTTGTTTATTTTCTTTGTTTTGTCCGGTTCATCACAATATAATACTCTGCATACCAGAATTGGTATCATAGCCATTCTTCAATTCCACACCAAGATTCAGATTAGAGAAACCTGCGACTCAGGGGATTCTCTGATCGGACCTGTGCAATCGGCTAACAACAAGAAGAGAGGAATCTGATTGTGAAGGATCAGGTTCGTGACTTATGGGGGATTCATCTACACCTCCACAAACGAGGGAACCAAACACTGGTTCGTTTCAAAGTCCAAAACTGACTTCGTCAAACTACACCGTTTGGGCTATGCACATGCGAGTACTAATGAACGTGCATGGCGTGTGGGATGCAATTGACCCGGGAAATGGCGATATGAAAAGAAACAGTATAGTAATCGCCTAGATTTTTCAATCAATTCTCGAGGCTCAGATTCTACAAGTCGGAAATCTGAAAACAGCAGAGGAGATGTGGGAAGCGCTTAAGACCCGACATCTTCGTGCTGAAAGAGTGAAGGAGGCGAAGCTCCAAACTCTAATGTCAAAATTCGATGGGCTGAAGATGAAAGAAACAGGGACGATTGATGACTACGCAGCCATGTTATCGAGTTATTCATCAAAAGCTGCCACGCTTGGAGAGTTATTCTCAGAAGAAAAGATGGTGAAAAAGTTCCTTACAAGCTTCCTAGACGTTTTATTCATATCGTGGCATCACTCGAGCAAGTTTTAGATTTGAAGACAGTTGGGTTCGATGATGTAGTCGGGCGATTGAAAGCATAGAAGAAAGGATAAAGGAAGAAAATCTTCAAACTGAGAGTAGTTGTGACATTCGTCAATTTCGGGTCCGAATAGTATTCGTTTTGTAAACTTTTATTATGTAAACCAACCCGTTTTGTAAACCGACACTTTGGAAATAATCAAAATGATGAATTTTATGTTACGATATTGTTTTACACTTGTTGGGTCTTGAAAACATTCAATTTGGTCTTTAAAACGCTTAAAAATCACTTAAAACGAACTACGGGGACCAAAACTGCCATTTTTGAAAAATCAGGAAATAACCCCTTGGTGGGGCGCGACGGGGTGGTCGCGGGGCGCGAAGTCAGGTCTGCAGCTGCATGTGTTTTTGGTTATTTTTATGCATACATGTGACCAAAACACCCCATTTTCATGCAAGACCCTTTATGCTTGACCATTTCAACTTACCCTATATATACACCACCCTTTCCATCCATTAATCTTTGCTATAACTCCAAATTTCTCTCTCAAATTCAAAGATCTTAAGGTTATTTTCATTGTGTTCTTGAAGGTTTGACTTCTAAAAGTCAAACTGAGTTTTATCTTTAATTCTAACTTGTTCATCTAACATTACTAACTCTTGAATATGGTGGTACAACATATATATAATACACACCCCTTGTTACCTTTGTTAGTTACTTCACCTACTCCGGTTGGTTAAGTTTCGAACGTCATAAGGCAAGGCTTCATGGAGGACTTCGAGTTCTTGATATATATATATATATATATATACATACACATAACTTATTTATACATATTATTTATGCCTAACTTCTACTCATTTTAGTTTGTTAGTCACATTTACAAGTCTTGGGTATGTGGAGACCATCGATGAACTCATTGTGAGATGGAAACCGAACCAAACCGAACTTTTGTTAAATAGGCTTGTTGTTGACTTTTTAGTTGTAGAACTTAAATATTTTCATTTGTACATTATTATACAAGATCTATGATATATGGGTATGTGGAATCCATCTATGAACTTGTTGTGAGATGGAAACCGAACCGATCCGATTTTTACTCGCTTAAGACACACAAGTGTGTTTTTAGCTATCAAGACTTGTATATTTCTTTAAAAATAGTTTACAAACTGATTTTTATAATTTTCTTAAGTACTTGGAAATGTTGGATCCAACTTGACCTCATAACAGAGTTTGGACCGACAAAACCGAACACTCGCTTAACGTACGTTGTTAGTTCTAAACAATAGATCTACATACTTGGTTAAGCCTTATAAAGTTTTTGTGAGTTATCTCATAACAATTAATATTTTGGAAAGTTGACTTTGGGTTTGACCATTCGTCAAGACCCGAACCAACAACCCGAACACTCGTTAAAGACCCGTTTTAGTATCTTTAGCCTGATGGAACTTGCATTTTAGCATTTTCCCCACCTTATTACTTAACATTGGTTAAGTAAATATTAAGGTTAGATACTTTAACCCGGTTTTGAGCAAACTTACATTTTTAAAAGGGTTATTATTATAAATCTTAAATAGTTACATTTTAAACCTTGAACTTTAATTGATTACTTTTTGCAACAATTATTTTATTTAAAGATCTTCAAGACAACCTTTCTAAATCCAAGACTTTATTTTATTTAGGCTTCATACGTTAAACTTGTCGTTCCGGCAAATCTCCAAATAATCAATCTTTCAAGTTTATTACTTGAACGTGAGTAACTTCATACCCCGTTTTTGTGACAATCGTCAATTTCAGGTTAACTCCGTTAACTCAACTCCGTCAATTCAAACTTAAGATCACTAAATCTATAACGCACACTTCATTACATTTAAACTAGGGTTTAAATGACGCTTAACACTTACTACATGTGTAGTCTTTCGGGAATTGCACCGAAACGCAAACGAGTTGACGCAAACGATTGATAAATAAACGAAAAACGTCAAAACAGTAATTATGTGATAATTATGTGTTAGACTTATGTGTTAGGTGATAACATGGTTATAAACGTTAACTCAAGATGAAAACAAGTTAGTTAGGCTAGAAAAGTAATACTTAGAAGTGGAGAGACTTGAGTGTAACTTATTATTATTATAAATATATACTAATAACCTTAACCCTAACCTATTCTCTTTCTCCCTAACCCCGATCGGAAACCCCAAACCCCCTTCCCTTGGCTGCCGTCCACTTTATACACACATTCAACCATCAAATCAAGTGTTTGATTGAAGAACTAGGTGCTAGGAAGGTATAATTGATCATCCTTCACATCCTTGTTAATTGATTTTGATGTTTGTTGGGTTAATTGTAAACCCTAGCAGCCGATTTTGGTGTGTGTGTATAGTTATTATGATTGTTGTTATTTGGATGATGATTTGATAACTAGATTGAATCTTGTTGCATGTAAATTGTTGTGTCTTTGATTTGAGTTCAAACACAAACCCTAATCAAGTATGTAATATGTAATTGATGTGCATGGATGGTGTTTATGGAGTCTAGAGGGTCATATGAATGCATGATAGTTCATAGATTGTTAATATGTTGAGTTTGGATGCAAACAGTTTCTGGACAGAATGTGTATTTGATGTTTAAGTGACTGTAACGAAGTGTAAATATGAAAATTGGTTGAGATTAAAGGTTTTTACGCTTCCGCATTTAATTACTCGTAAACGTTTTCATGGTTTTGAAACTTTATTTTATGGTTTGATTATAACTGATGATTCCGATCCTGCCAGTTCACACCCTCTGACGGTAAAACTCCGTTAGTGGATTTTGAGGGTGTGACAGATTGGTATCAGAGCCATTGGTTATAGCGAACTAGAAGTTGCATGCATACTAGACTATAACCGCGACGACCCATTAGTTATAATGATACGCACTGCATAGGTTTGTGTAGTCTTGTAATCTTATCTCTTTACCTCTTTCACTCATACGCGCGCGCATACATGGCTTACCTGTAGGAATGTCGACGCCACCTTCATCATCATCCGATTCGATGACGCATGCTCACGGGAAGGAACCGCAGTTACCTACCGCCTCACCACCCCGAGTAGTCCCGGAACTCGAAGCTCCCGCACCGAAGAGGTACCCGCCTATCCGGAGGCATTTACGAAAACGACGTTAGCTGGGAATGGTACCCTAACATGATCAGACGTATGGTCTATCGCGAACAAGTTCCCCCGTTACCTCACCCAAACCACCCTGCTTATCCCAACACCCTACCACCCATAACCGAACCTGTAGAGCGAGTTCTCGCAGCTGTCGTTTCTTGTTTGGAGCGGGATGTGGGTTACATGCGCTATGCGAGAGCCAACGTTTCCGGACTATTGAAGGACGGAACCGAGACTAAGGAGGAGATTGCCCGCATGGCAGCGGCATTGAAAGAAATGCAAGAGACTAGTGATCAACAGATGAAAGTTATGATGAAGATGCAAGCTGAGATGATAGACTTGCAAGAGCAACTCCAAGAAGCAAAGACCCGAACCGAGATAGCTCTTGAGCGTTGCGATGTCTTACAAATGCAACTTGCTCAGAACGCAGCCGAACCTGAGGCAGACCCTGAGGCCGAGCCTGAAGTGGAACCTGAAGAAGACCACGAAGAGGAGCCTGAGGAGGATCCCGAGGAAGATCCCGAGGAGGAACCCGAAGAAGAACCGGCTGAGGAAGAGGCACACTCAGAGGTGTCCTCAGACGATGACATCTAGTGATGATGACACTTAGATGGAGGGGTTGTCTCCATCCGAACTATTATTTTTCTATGATTTTAAGGATTGATTGGAAATACTTTGTAGCGAATACAATGGTTTTAATCATGAATTTTTATTTAGACTAATATGTGGTTGTGATGTGATGTTGTTTCTTATTTCTTTCTTACCTATCTTTTTATTACATGTATGGTGTGTTGTATATGAAAGAAAAATTCATGTTTAACATTTTATAATGTGATTCTAGGAAATGGCTGGAAGAAACGCTGGACGAGGACGTGGTAACATCAGCTTGACTGCAGCTGAACTCCAAACTCTGCTGAACGACCATGCGGCGTCCGCTCTAGCCGCACACGTTCAGAACCAAACTGGAGGTCCAAGTGGAATGTGTACCTTCAAGAACTACCTTGACTGCAAGCCCAGTACGTTTAAGGGCACTGAGGGAGCTATAGGCTTCCTGCGTTGGGCTGAGAAGGCCGAGTCGGCCTTTGAGATGTGTAATTGTCCCCCTGCCAGTAGGGTCAAATTCGCTGCTGGAACACTTGAGGATTCTACCCTCACTTGGTGGAATTCGAACGTCCAGATCCTTGGATTGGAACTGGCTAATGCGATGAACTGGGAGGAGTTAAAAAATATGATGCGAGAGGAGTACTGTCCGAGAGAGGAGATTTCGAAGTTAGAGTCGGAATTTTGGTCACTGAAGATGGTGGGCTCGGAAATCGAAGCCTACACTACTCGTTCGCACGAGTTGGCTGTGATGTGTCCTCGGATGGTGGATACGCCGAGCAAGAGGATAGAAATGTACTTTGATGGATTAGCACCGCAGATTCAGGGCATGGTGACGTCTTCCAGACCAGCCACGATCCAACAAGCGATCCGTTTAGCTCACAAACTGACGGATCAGGCTGTGACCCAAGGTGCGTTACCACCTAGGGGTTCGACCGTTAAAGCCCGTGACAACCCGAGTCATGACAACAACAGCAACAGCAACCCGAGCAGCGGGAAGAGGAAGTTTGACAACACCAGATCTTCATCCTCGAACCTCCCACCGCAACAGCACTACCGTAAGCCCGAATTCGCTCGGAGCTTTAACACTCAGAATCACAACAACAACAACGGTAGCGGGCAGGTTTCGAGCGGATATGCTGGGAAATATCCAAAGTGCAACAGGTGCAACTATCATCATGTTGGCCAGTGTGACCGTGCCAAGTGTCAGAGATGCGGAAAGATGGGTCACCAAGCGAAAGAATGTAGAGGAGACCTTGCAGCAAAGGGTGCTCTTAAGCCACCTATGACGACGAAGGGATGTTTTGAATGTAGGCAGGAAGGTCATTTCAGAAAAGATTGCCCCAAGCTGAAACAGAATGACAACAATGGGGGTAATGGAAGTGGCAGTAATGGTGGAAGCAATGGCAAGGGAAGAGCGTTTGTAATTGGGTCGGGTCAAGCCCGCAATGATCCGCACGTGGTGACTGGTAAGTTCCCTGTAAACGATTGTTTTGCTTCTGTATTGTTTGACACTGGAGCTGATAGGAGTTTTGTGTCGAAAGCCTTTAGTCAACTCTTAGACTTAACTCCAATTCCGTTAGATGCTAAGTTTCCTGTTGAATTAGCTGACGGTAAGACTATAGTAACGACTCATGTACTTGCGGGATGTAAGTTAAAACTGTCAGGTCATGTCTTTGATATCGACCTTATTCCTTTTACGCTTAGTAGTTTCGATGTCGTTGTCGGCATGGACTGTTTATCCGAGAACCGAGCGGAGATTATATGCCACGATAAGATAGTGCACATTACCACCCCTTCCGGCGAGGTCATTTCGGTCCGAGGTGAGAGAAGCGGCATGACCACCAGCGTCATTACCCTTATGAAGGCGCAGAAGTATCTACGAAAGGGTCATCCGGCAATTTTGGCGCAGATTGTTGAAAAACCCGCGGAGGAGAAACGAATTGAAGATATACCGGTTGTGAGAGATTTTCCGGAAGTTTTCCAGGAGGATTTGCCCGGACTCCCTCCTATTCGTCAAGTCGAATTCCAAATCGAGTTGACACCCGGTGCAGCACCCATAGCACGAGCCCCGTATCGGCTCGCACCGGCGGAACTTCAGGAGTTGTCCACTCAGTTGCAAGATTTGTTGGATAAGGGTTTTATCCGACCTAGCTCATCGCCATGGGGAGCCCCTGTCTTGTTTGTCCGAAAGAAAGACGGGACTTTCCGCATATGTATCGACTACCGGGAGTTGAACAAGGTGACGGTTAAGAACCGTTATCCTTTACCCCGAATTGATGATTTGTTTGACCAGCTTCAAGGATCGAGTTACTACTCGAAGATCGATCTGCGATCTGGTTATCACCAACTAAGAGTGCGCGAAGAAGATATCTCAAAGACGGCTTTCAGAACGCGGTATGGTCACTACGAGTTTTCGGTTATGCCTTTTGGCCTAACCAACGCACCAGCTGTATTTATGGATCTCATGAATCGAGTATGCAAGGCGTACCTCGACAAGTTTGTGATTGTTTTCATTGATGATATTCTCGTCTACTCCAAGAACGAAGCTGACCATGAAGAGCACCTAAGGGTAATTCTGGAATTATTGAAGAGGGAACAACTGTATGCTAAACTCTCGAAATGTGAATTTTGGCCTCGCGAGGTTCACTTTTTAGGGCATGTGATCAACGAGAATGGTATCCATGTCGATCCCGGTAAGGTAGAGGCCATCAAAAACTGGGAAGCACCTAAGACTCCGACTGAGGTGCGACAATTCCTAGGACTGGCCGGCTACTACCGGCGTTTCATCGAGGGATTTTCAAAGATTGCTCAACCCCTCACCGCTTTAACTCACAAAGGCACTAAGTACAATTGGAGTGACGCGCAAGAATCCGCCTTTCAACTATTGAAAACCAAACTCTGCAGCGCCCCTATTTTAGCCCTCCCCGAGGGAACGGAAAATTTTGAGGTACACTGTGACGCATCTATACAAGGTCTCGGTTGTGTGCTGATGCAACTCGAGAAGGTTATAGCCTACGCCTCTCGACAACTACGGGTTCACGAGAAGAACTACACGACCCATGATTTGGAACTTGGAGCTGTGGTGTTTGCTCTTAAGATATGGAGGCATTACTTGTACGGTACCAAGTTTACCATTTACACCGACCACAAGAGTCTCCAACATATCTACGATCAGAAGGAGCTGAACATGCGACAGCGTCGTTGGGTCGAGCTGCTCAAGGATTATGATTGTGCCATCAAGTACCACCCTGGCAAGGCCAATGTGGTGGCCGACGCCCTCAGCAGAAAAGAAACAGATAAACCCAGACGAGTGCGAGCATTGCAACTCACGATTCATGCCAGCTTACCCGATCAGATTCGCGATGCGCAACTTGAAGCTTTGAAAGATGATAATCTTCCATCGGAACTCATGCGGGGCATGAACAAGCAACTTGAAACCAAATCGGACGGGGTCCGATATTTTGAGAACCGGATTTGGGTTCCACGATACGGAGAGTTGAGAACTCTAGTGATGGACGAAGCACATAAGTCCCGATATTCTATCCACCCTGGCTCAGATAAAATGTATCATGATTTAAAGGCACTTTACTGGTGGCCGAACATGAAAGCCGACATTGCCACCTACGTGAGCAAATGCTTGACTTGTGCCAGAGTCAAGATAGAATACCAGAAACCATCTGGTCTACTGCAACAACCGGAACTCCCAATGTGGAAATGGGAACACATCTCAATGGATTTTATTACGGGTTTACCTAAGACACCGACGGGATGCGATACCATCTGGGTGATCGTTGACCGGTTGACTAAATCGGCACACTTCCTAGCGATTAAAGAAACGGACAAAATGGAAAGACTGACTCGTGTTTACGTGAAGGAAGTAGTGTCTAGACACGGAGTGCCTGTCTCAATCATTTCTGATCGAGATTCTCGTTTCACTTCGCACTTTTGGAAGTCGCTGCAAAGCGCACTAGGCACCCGTCTCGATATGAGCACAGCATACCATCCTCAGACGGATGGGCAAAGTGAGCGAACTATTCAGACCCTGGAGGATATGTTGCGTGCCTGCGTATTGGATTTCGGAAAAAGTTGGGAACCCCACTTACCCTTGGTAGAGTTTTCGTACAGTAACAGCTACCACGCAAGTATTAAGGCAGCGCCGTTTGAAGCGCTGTACGGACGGAGGTGTCGATCACCACTCTGCTGGGCAGAGATGGGTGACAGCCAAATCACTGGTCCGGAACTGGTACTCGAAACTTCGGAAAAGATTGTTCAAATCCGAAATCGCATGGCAGCAGCACGAGATCGCCAAAAGAGTTACGCCGACAAGCGCCGAAAACCCCTCGAATTTCAAGTGAACGATCGAGTGTTACTCAAAGTCTCACCTTGGAAAGGTGTGGTTCGCTTTGGGAAGCGAAACAAACTCAACCCACGGTATGTTGGTCCGTACCGGATAACTGAGCGCATTGGTCCGGTGGCGTACCGACTGGACCTACCAACAGAACTCAGTGGCGTACACGATGTATTCCACGTATCAAATTTGAAGAAATGCCTGTCCGATGAAACCCAAGTAGTTCCTTTGGAGGAACTGCAAGTTGATGAACAGTTACGTTTCATTGAGGAACCAGTCGAGGTTTTGGATTGGGAAACCAAAACGCTCAAACACAGCAAAATTCCAATCGTTAAAGTTCGTTGGAACTCGAGACGTGGACCGGAGTTCACGTGGGAACGCGAGGATCAAATGATGAAAAAGTATCCCCAGCTTTTTGAAGGGCTAACCAAACACAGAAAACTGCGAAACTCGGCAAAGCGTCAGACATCACCGGAGGTATGAATTAAATTTCGGGACGAAATTTCTTTCTACTAGGGGATGATATGACAAACTGAAATTTTTTTTCTTACTCTTTCAGACACTCATCACGACTTGACTCAAATTTTCGGGACGAAAATTCTTTAACATGGGAATGATGTGACAATCGTCAATTTCAGGTTAACTCCGTTAACTCAACTCCGTCAATTCAAACTTAAGATCACTAAATCTATAACGCACACTTCATTACATTTAAACTAGGGTTTAAATGACGCTTAACACTTACTACATGTGTAGTCTTTCGGGAATTGCACCGAAACGCAAACGATTGATAAATAAACGAAAAACGTCAAAACAGTAATTATGTGATAATTATGTGTTAGACTTATGTGTTAGGTGATAACATGGTTATAAACGTTAACTCAAGATGAAAACAAGTTAGTTAGGCTAGAAAAGTAATACTTAGAAGTGGAGGGACTTGAGTGTAACTTATTATTATTATAAATATATACTAATAACCTTAACCCTAACCTATTCTCTTTCTCCCTAACCCCGATCGGAAACCCCAAACCCCCTTCCCTTGGCTGCCGTCCACTCTATACACACATTCAACCATCAAATCAAGTGTTTGATTGAAGAACTAGGTGCTAGGAAGGTATAATTGATCATCCTTCACATCCTTGTTAATTGATTTTGATGTTTGTTGGGTTAATTGTAAACCCTAGCAGCCGATTTTGGTGTGTGTGTATAGTTATTATGATTGTTGTTATTTGGATGATGATTTGATAACTAGATTGAATCTTGTTGCATGTAAATTGTTGTGTCTTTGATTTGAGTTCAAACACAAACCCTAATCAAGTATGTAATATGTAATTGATGTGCATGGATGGTGTTTATGGAGTCTAGAGGGTCATATGAATGCATGATAGTTCATAGATTGTTAATATGTTGAGTTTGGATGCAAACAGTTTCTGGACAGAATGTGTATTTGATGTTTAAGTGACTGTAACGAAGTGTAAATATGAAAATTGGTTGAGATTAAAGGTTTTTACGCTTCTGCATTTAATTACTCGTAAACGTTTTCATGGTTTTGAAACTTTATTTTATGGTTTGAATATAACTGATGATTCCGATCCTGCCAGTTCACACCCTCTGACGGTAAAACTCCGTTAGTGGATTTTGAGGGTGTGACAGTTTTCTATCTTTTATTTTGGGGGTGACATTTCATCTTATCTAAACTAAATGTTTTATACTTGTGTCTTAAACCACAAATATTGTTGTATACTTTACTTGAATAATTGCTCGATTTGGTGTTCTATGCTTATTTGCCTATTTGTTTACCGTTTTTGGATGGTGGAACTATAAATCCTAGACCATTTGGCAACCCCTCATGGCAAGGTGTCGTTAACGTAATGCAATTAACGATAACTATAAAATCCTAAACTATTTGGCAACCCCTTATAGTTGGGTGTCGCTAACTTGTTAGCGATAACTATTTATCCAAGTTTATATCTATTATTTACGGTTTTGTATACTAGTTTTGTGGCTTTTCATACTATATATTTATTGTTCAAACTTATGAATTGCTCACCAACCTTTGTGTTGACAAACTTTATTTTATGAAATGCTACAGGTTTGCATCTAGGTTGATTATGGAGTTCGGTGAAGAAAACGTCACAAATACCGTTAGGATATTAGCAAAAAATGAACAATATTTGACTTGCTAAATTTCGTGATATTTTGTTGTATTTGACTTATGAATATTTGGTTATGTGAGATTTTCGATGTTGTGAAATGAAATGCGTTTGTTAAATATTGTCGCTTTAAATAGTGTCATGCGCTTAGGGGCAATCGTTGCACCCCGGCATGTTCCGACGCCTTTGGTCGGGGTGTGACAGTAGTCAAAGTAAGTTACTATTTACTAAATCAGAATCGTCATTTAACCGTAGTCGTGAATCAAGCAGGGGTCGAGGTCGGGGATCCTATGCCTCACGAGGTCGGGGTCGCGGTCGCGATAATTCACATGACCGTAGTAACCGAGACTACAACAAGAAGCGTGATGATAGGAGAGAAAAAGGAAAAGAACGAGATTTATCAAAAATTAAATGCTACAGGTGCGACGAATACGGGCACTTTGTCTCGAGGTGCCCCGACCGGTTTCGGAAAGATGAAGAAGCAAATCTGAATATGACCAACGAAAATGAAACAAAAGGTCTCGACGCTTCGTTCTTTATGATGGAAGGTGTGCGGGAAACCGTATATCTTAACGAAGACAAAGTGATGCCAACGAAGTATGATTCCGGTGAAGATGACATATGGTACCTAGACAATGGAGCAAGCAATCACATGACAGGTAAGCATGATTATTTTGCTGAGTTAAACGAGCGAATAACTGGTCGAGTGCGTTTTGGGGGCGGTTCATGTGTTGAAATTAAAGGAAAAGGGTCAATTTTGTTCGAAGGTAAAAGTGGCGAACAAAAATTACTGACAGATATTTATTACATTCCGGATCTCCAAAATAATGTTATTAGCTTGGGTCAGGCAACCGAGTCGGGTTGTGATATTCGGATGAAGGGAGAGTACTTAACGATGCGCGATAGTGGTGGAAGATTACTCATGAAGGTCATGCGAAACCCCATCAGATTAAAATAAGACTAAAAGTCGGGAATACGGTTTGTTTACAAGCCAAAATAGACGAAGAATCATGGTTATGGCATGCGCGACTCGGTCACATAAGTTTCAGTTCGGTTAAACTGATGAACAACTTAGCCAAAGGTGTACCAGTTATTAAAGATCAAAATTAATTGTGTGAGGCATGCATGGTTGGCAAACAAACGAAGCATTCGTTTCCAAAGAAAGCAAAATTTAGAGCCTCAAGGATGTTGGAGTTAATACATGGTGATCTTTGTGGACAGATTACTCCCCCCACGCTAACCGGTAAAGCTTATATTTTGGTATTAATTGATGATTACTCGCGTTTTATGTGGTCTTTACTGTTGGAAAATAAAAGCGATGCACTTGGTTTAATTAAGAAATTCAAAGCAAAAATCGAGAAAGAAACCCGCTCGATTATAAATACGTTCCATACAGATAGTGGTGGGGAATTCACCTCACACGATTTCAATGACTTCTGTAATGATGAGGGTTTGGTTCGCTTGCTAACGGCTCCGTATGCCCCCCCCCCCCCCCCCAATAAAATGGCATAGTGGAGCAGCGTAACCGGACTCTAATGGAGATGACAAGAAGTATTATGAAGGCGAGATCCGTTCCAAATTATTTATGGGGAGAAGCGGTGCGACACGCTACTTATCTAATAAATAGAACTCCTACACGAGCACTAGTAGGAGAAACCCCTTACGAAAAGTTTAAAGGTTACAATCCGAATTTAGAGTATCTAAAGGTATTTGGGTGCATTGCTTATGAACGTGTTGTCTCAAAGCACCTATGAAAGTTGGATGATCGGTTAAGACTTCTCGTTTATCTCGGGTCCGAACCAGGTTCGGGAGGGTACCGTTTGTATGATCCGAATAATAAGAAAATTGTGGTGTGTATACATGTCGATTCGATGAAAAACGGGGCTGGAAGTGGGAAAACGTAACCGAATATGATGACAAAATGGAACCGGGGCTGTTCACATTTATATGGGGTAATACTATTGATTTTGGTTTAGGGCCAATTTTAAACAGTGAAGGTGGAACAGAAGTGTCACAACACAGTGAGCATACAAGTAGCAGCCCGAGCAGTCCAATGCCTTCTGGTTCTGATACGGTCCAGTTTCAAGAAGCCGGACAAACAACAGATGGGCCGAACAGTCCCCACTCTGTAGCCCAGTCTGTTGACAGCACAGGTGGTGCAACAAACTTACTGGTCCAGCCGCGAAGATCAGCTCGTGTTTCGGTGTTACCGGCGAGACTCAATGTACGAGCTGAACCTGGATGAGATTGAGTTAATGCTAACAGCAAACGAAGAGCAAAGGAATTTTTATGAAGCTAAAATAATTCCAGAATGGGTGCAAGCTATGAGAAACGAGATTGATTCGATTGAAAAAAATAATACATGGAGTTTAACAGAACTACCGAAGGGGGCAAAAGCAATTGGGCTCAAGTGGGTGTTTAAGATAAAAAGAAATACAGATGGCTCGATAAACAAATACAAGGCCCGATTAGTTGCGAAAGGGTATGTGCAGCAACCAGGGATAGATTTTGATGAAGTATTCGCTCTGGTGGATCGAATCGAAACAATACGGTTGCTCATTGCTCTCGCCGCGAACAACGGGTGGGAAATCCATCACTTGGACGTGAAGACGGCATTCTTACATGGTGATTTGAAAGAAATTGTTTATGTTCACCAATCGGAAGGGTTCGAAAGACCAAAAGAAAAACATAAAGTCTATAAATTGTCAAAAGCTCTTTTGGGTTAAGACAAGCACCAAGGGCGTGGAACATAAAGTTGGATGGCATCTTGAAAGAGATGAAGTTTCATAGATGCATGCAAGAGCAAGCCGTGTATCGGAAATTATCCGATAAGTCAATATTAATAATTGTTGTTTATGTTGATGATTTATTTGTGACAGGTTCTTCTTTGAGTTTGATATTTGAATTCAAGAAAGACATGTCTAAAAGGTTTGATAGGTCTGATCTAGGAAAACTCTCGTATTATCTCGGATTGGAAGTTTCTCAAAGCAATGAAGGCATAAAAATAAAGCAAAAGGCATATGCGCGAAAGATTCTGAAAGTAGCGGGTATGGAGAATTGCAACCCGGCTTATGTTCCAATGGATCCGAATCTGAAGTTGTCAAAAGCTGAAGATGAAACTGATGTTGATGCAACTAGATACCGAAAGATAGTTGGATGCCTTCGGTACTTGCTACAAACCCGACCCGATTTGACTTACTCTGTTGGGGTTGTTAGTCGTTATATGCAGCAACCGAAAGAGTCTCATGAAAATGCTATAAAACATATATTGCGGTATGTGAAAATGACACCAGGCTACGGTATCAAATATAAACGAGAAGAAAGAACAACATTGACTGGGTTTAGTGACAGCAGCCACAACATAGATGAGGACGATGGGAGAAGCACAACAGGTCATGTATTTTATTATGGAGAATCACCAATTTCTTGGTGTTCTCAGAAGCAGGATACGGTTGCTTTATCCTCATGTGAAGCAGAATACATAGCTGCAAGCTCAGCTGCGTGTCAGGCAGTTTGGCTTAGAGAGTTGCTAAGTGAGTTGACCGGGAAACCGCTTCAGAAGGTGACGTTATTTGTGGATATCACGTCTGCGATTGCTCTCGTGAAGAATCCGGTATTTCACCGGAGAACGAAACACATTAAATCCCGTTATCATTATATTAGGGAATGTGTTGAAGGAGAGGAAATTGAAGTCGAGCACGTGAGTGGCAAGATACAACGAGCAGATATTTTAACTAAAGCTTTGGGGCGGATAAAGTTCAGTGAAATGCGGGACTTGCTGAAGTTAGAAGATCTCCCGTATACGACTCAGAGATTCGGGGGTGATTGTTGAAGAATCCCGAGTCATCTTATGGCAATTGCGTGGAGCGGCTTGGGAAAGAAGAAACTGGTTAACTTGGTTTGCAAGTAACCGGGTTATTATTTATGAATAATTATTTTCTGGAAAATCTATTTAAGGTTTAGATGGAGATAATTATCAAGTTGATTTTATTCTGTCCTAAATATATTCTAACGCGTTTAGGTTAGTATATATATACCGTGTTTAAAGGGTAGGGACAATGTATCAAGTTTTTTGAGTCAGATTTTCTTGATAATAAAGTTTGGGAGTTAAGCCAAATTCCATCGTTGTTCATTTTCTTTGTTTTGTCCGGTTCATCACAATATAATACTCTGCATACCAGATATAATGTTACCTAAAAACAAAAGGAGTCCAATCCCAAAACATCACGTGGCCATGTCACATTGTCATGATTTAGAACTAACTATTCAGTATTCACGACTTAAACCGTTAGTCATATAATTGCTTGTTTGATCACAATAACTCATACGAAAAGGTTGTATTATGGTGTTGCTTGTTATTTATGAATTGGTGATCGTTATAGCAATTTTGCCCTCTCGGTTTTTTTTTTTAATTTGTTTTGTAGGTTTTTGATAATTTCTCTCTCAAAAATCATTGAATCAATGTATGCAAGTGATGCATATCATTTCAAAAATCAAAGCGAACATAAGATAAGATGAGATTTATTGGAATTCAACACGTATTCATTTTCTATCCTAAGTCCTCACTTCTCATTGACTAGTGCCATTTATAGGCAGGCATATGCATATACACAAGAAATTAATAATTTATAAAAGGAAAACCAAGTGACAAATGATGTAAAGCACTAACTCACTATAATTCTACTAACATGCATAAAGAAAGTCACCTAGATGATGATTGGTTTACAAATAGCATGGCAACGTGGACGGTGAACCAATTATTCAATTCTATACGTACACTATAGTGACGAACTAGTAAGTGATGCTGCATAGATTTCTAAATACAATTCATGTATTTATGATATGAAAAGGGCATAAATTACCGAGTATTCTGCTTGCTTTTTATGTGGCAAAAATGAATGTGGGATCGTATATATAGGCTTCGAAGCACCCCTTCCAACATGTGTGAATATGACCTCCCTTTATATGCAAAAATGAATGTGGGGTCATATTTATAGGCCTGAACCCGGGTTAAATACGCCAAACACAAGACAAAAGCAACGCTTAGTCACCAGACAAGAACAAAATCGCCACCACCAAATCGTTTGCACAATAGGCTAACCAGGAGGTGCCATGTGTCCATAAAGTTACCAATAGGGTCCACCATGACAAGTACGAGGAAATTGTACCAGGCGTGCGCATCAAATCTTATTGCGCCCGCTATAGAGAAGGACAGAAGGTAATCCTAGTAGTAATCCCCGCATATGGCACATTCCACGCCCCCCGCCACGTTGGACATAGACGAGATGGAAAAATATCCTGATAATGACGGACGGACCAATAACATCACATCACCTTTAGCTATAAATAACAAACTCCATCCGACGGTAAAAGAATCTGACTCCTTATTTTCTCATTCTTACATCACCATTCATTGACCCCCATGGGTACATACCCATAAAAACTACGGTTTGAACTCGTGCTTCTTCGTTGGTTGGCTAGTTGTGATTGTTTATTTATGCATGGAATGGACATCATGAAGTCGTGGATAGCTCAAAGACAAGTGAAATAAAGCTACGGTTTTTGGTCCCCGCTTACGTAAGACTTCTAAATTGTTAAAAAAGAAATTATATGTTGGTATAGGTTTACGCATTGTTGGTGGTGGGTTTATGATCTTGGACTATACACATATAGATGATATATGGATTATAAAACCGAACGGAGTAACATTTTTTTAACAAGTACCCCAATTTTATTATTTGTTTTGGTATTGATGGAGGTAGGAATTTTTTTTCAGTGAGTTATCTAATAATCAGTATTTGAATGTGTCATTCTAGTAAAAGTTTTGGTCTTGGTTACATTTTATGAAGGTGCACGATTTTAATTACGTTTGGATGATTTTGACGATGATTTGACCGATTATTTTATATCAGTTTGATAACTTTATAAACCTAACTTATATTAGTGAATATAGAGGTTGTTTACACTGGTGTTTTTGTTTAAATGGATTTAACAAAAACACTATTTTTTATTAAATCTAGGAGAGTTGCTTATCTTCCAATTTCTAAAAAAAGTGTCTCAATTTAGTTATCTTCTTATCTACTAAATAGATTTGATTGGCATGCTTTGGAGATTGGTACCGAGTAGATCGATCCTTCACATAGGAGGTGCCCCTAAGGTTATGTGTAGTGAAGGGGCTACAAATTGGGCAAATTTCAACACGTGACGTCCAATCAGCAAATGGTAGGAATTTGTTTTTGGGGTGTATTAATGGTGTTATAGCCTAATATATATATATATATATATATATATACCACACACAATCAATATTATAATAATATTAATAATCAGAATGAGAAGCAGAGAGAAGAAGAGCGACAAAAAGTTCTCGTCCCCCCCCCCCCATTTCGCCCCCATTTCGCCCAGGGAGCGGTGTTCTCGCCCCTCTCGCCCTCTCATCGCCTGGAAAATTCGTCCATTACGGGTAGCCTAACACCCTAACACATCTAATCCACTCTTAAATTTACTAAAATGCGTATTACATCAAATTAATTATCTTACGACTCAAAATAGGATAAGAAACATAATGATGGATCAAAAACACATTCCACATCTAAACTTTTCTCTGAGTAAACACTTACCAATTAATTAAGATTCAAGACCATCTATATTTCATTCCACTTCATGAATTAATACAACGAAACTCTAAAATTATCTTTAGGAATTTAATATCAATTCTAATAACATCGACATAAATGTCATTTTCTTCCACTACTTTTAGCTTCTCAAATTTCGACCTACCATAGATATTATATTACAACCGGTCCCACTAATAAAAACCAATCTCCACCGTCTACTCAATACAAAAAGTAATAAACCAACGAACAAGCAACGGTCACCACATGGACCCACAAACTAAAACTGAAATTACAGCCATCCGTTAAGTCTCAACTTTTTTCTTTCTAACCTTTTTTTTTATTAATTCAAATATCTTTAATTATTTAATTATTTAAGAAACTTTGTCTCGACCATTAATGTCTAAAGCCTTAAAACACTCGGTTATACAACGTCTGCTCCAACACACTCCATACCTTCACCGACTTATCCAAACTACCACTATACACCACCCATTTTCCACTAAAACCACTCGACTCTGCCTCCTTCTCCACCGCCACACACTTCACCGGCCCCGTGTGCCCAGTCAAAATCGACAAGCACGTATGAACGCCCCCCTCCCTCTTCCACACACATACCGTCTTATCAGCAGATCCACTAAAAACCAAATTTCCAGCAACAGCCAGACACAAAACCGCCAACTTATGCCCCTTGAGAACGCCGCCATGCGATAAATGCGTTTCCCGCTCCCAAAAGTTCACAATCCCATCGGAGGACCCGCAATACACCACCGAACCACCATTAGACACCACTAATGCCGTCACCGCAGATTCTTGATCTAACAATGTTTGCATGTACTTGTGTTTCATTTTCTTTCCATTCCCTTCTCGCTTCCATACCTTCACCGAACCCTCTGCCGATCCGTGAAGACTAGACCGTTGACTGTGGATACAATGGAGTTGACCGCGTCTTCATGCGCCTTCACGGACTCTAGACATTTTGAATTAGACATTTTCCATACCTTAAATGTCCGGTCCCATGAACCCGAATATAGCAAACCTTCTTCTTCGTTTATAGTCAAGCAGGAAATGGCGTCACGGTGGTTGATCCATAATGCCGTACGCTTGCCCTTCACCTTAATGCATATATATTAAGTTAATGTCTTGTTAATGTAAGGGCCAACAATCTCACACTGTTTCAAACAGCTAAATTTTTTTTGTCAAAGCAGACTACGGCCATCCGGACCAAGGCAACTTTGACCAAAAATTTTCAAAGTTTAACCGTCAATAACCTAAACACTATATATTTAGATATTGGACAAAAGCTCTAACCAATAATATTTCAAAGTATGACCACTTATGGTAAGAACAGATATTGTTCAAAATGACGTTCTAACCAATATTTTCCAAAGTTTGACTTCTTTTATTTTTATTTTCCCAAAATTGAAGTTTGAGAGTTTGTGAAAAGTCGTTTGATGGTATAAAATCAAATAATGGAGTGGTGTACCTATATCATGATGGCCTTAATGTGATCTCTATATTAATCAGACGTTAATAATAGATAGTGGATAGAAGATAATACCTCAACGTAATTCTTGGATTTCATGGAGCTTTTAAGGATGTCAAAAAACGTCGGAAAAGTGCCAATGCGTTTATGTACTTTCGGGTCCTTAGTGTTTGATTTCCAAACTCGGACCTTTCCGTCTTGATGTCCGGAGAATATCTTGTCTCCTGATGTAATAATTGCCTTAACAAGACCACTGTTTGACTTGAAGGTGGTCAACAGCTTCATACTGTTCCATACATGTATATTCTTGCAGTCGGAGCCGGTATAAAGAAGGCCCCTGGCTGCGGCTAGCGAGTAAATGTGGCCTTCCTCCCGAACCAATGAGCCGATGAGTCCTTCCTGACCAGGGCTGGTGGTACTGGACCAGGGTGAGGGTTGGGAAGGAGTCGTCTGGTTCCATGGTGACATCATCATGGGCGAACCTTCGTCGCTCATTCGGTTGGATTCGTAACCGTTATCATTGGCCTGAAAGTTTGCTTGATAGGAATGCATGGTATATTTTGGTGATTAGATAATTCTGACAAGTGTATATGTTTTATTCACATTCAATACGAATCAAAATGGAGATAACTTAATTAATCACAAGATTCTTGGAGTTAATAATAAATAAAAGAGGAAGTAAGATTGGAGAATGTTAAAAAGAATATTATGTCGGAAGGTGAAGAGGGTTTTGTTTTGTGAAAGTGAGTGTTGGGAAATTAAAGGGGTATAAATACAAGTGTGGGATTAAGGATATGTTGACAAGTGTTAGGGTTATAGGTAGAAAATGTTGTTGCTGCGTGAAGAATGATTTTTGGTTGGCCGGTTACTTTTGTCTCAACTACGTTGCATCATATTATATTATACTGCTAGTCCATGCCCAAACAACCAATATAATATACAACTTACCTTCACAGGAAAGGTGAGAGCTTTAGGAAACTGTATACGTACATGAATTCGTTATGAGCCTTGGAAATATTAGTGTTGTTTGTTTCTCCATCATTAAAAGGGCAATGTGTCATGCCATGGATCTTGTTACCTTGCACATCCCGCAAACGGTTTAGAAGGTGCAGGCGGTGTTACCATATACTAAAGGAGCGAGCTCCCGATTCATCTTTCGCGTGTTGGGTTTTGGAAATGCAACCCAATTGGTAAAATGGTTAAATTATTTATTACATATTTAAAAACGTGATTTCAAATATCTCTTTTTATGCTCGTCCCGAGCCCCGAAATTTAAAGAGATTATGAGATGACCCTAAGTGAATATATGTTTGCCATGGACGGGACTTGACAATTTAGGTGTGTGAATTTCTAACACAACCTCAAATTCACAAATTTGGGTTTAATTAATTCATCTAAAAAATCATCAATTGTTAATTTTTGTAATTGCAATTTACAAATAACCAAAAACTTTGATTATACGCACACATTTTAACCTATTCTAATGTTGAACCTTATGTCCTTATATTATTTGGTATTGATGTGTTGTAATATTGCATTAAAGCCATGGGTAGAAATAGGTTAAAGGACTGCTTTTATCAAACACTCTTGAACTTCATAGAAGAGGCCAAGAGGGAACCATGAGTAGGCATAAACTTACAAGAGAAATAAAACACAATATTACAAGGTGAATACAAAATTATTAAAGGCTTAAAAATACAAAAGAAGTGATGTTATAAAATGCTTTTCTATTAATTAAATAAAATAGATCACATGGATATGATATTTTCGTTTAAAACTGAGTATTTATGAGACTTTTTTGTATTGTTGAGTGTACATAAAATTTCGAAGGCTAAGAGACATGCATGAAACTCTATATAAATAAAACGTCGAATCTTCTTAAATATAATGAAAAATACCTTTAAAATACAAATAGAAACCTTGAAAGTCTTCAAAATTGAAAAGGAAAAATCTCAATATTATGACATACATTAAGATAAAAAAAATGTACAAAGTTGTTTTATGACCAGTTTATATGAAGTACAGAATTTAAAATTTTAGGCAAACTACTAGAGAAAGTATATTTTAGGTGTTTGTTTTTTCAGAGGTAAAATTTCTACAGTCTGCGTACCACATCTGCGGATATCTGTAGAAGGAGAGGTGGACCAAACCTTAGTCTGCAACAAAAAGCATGTTTGTTTTTTAACGTCTGTAAATTGCTAAACTAATCTGGTGGTGGTGTACGAACTGTGGTAGTGGGTGATGGTGGTGTTGGATGGTGGTAGTGGTAGGTGGTGGTGACGGAAGGTGGGTTGTGGGTGGTGGTGGGTGGTGGTGGTGGTTGTGGTAGAAGGCGGTGGTACAACGCGGTGGCGGGTGGCAGACAGTGGTGTTGGCGAACGGTGGGTGATGGTGGCGGACGTTGCGTGGGTGGTTGATGGTGGTGGTTGACATTGGGTGTTGGTAGGGTGTGGTGTTTTAACCCTATGCAAACCTTAGAAGATCTCAGAAGTGAATGAGCCAAGTATGCACCAGGTAGAGTTTGCGCAGACATTTTTTAATAATATTTCTTCGAGAAAACAAACAGTCTGCAGATAACAATATCTGCACGTGGTCTGCACGGCGCAGACAAAAGAGGTCGCACAAACATTTTTCAGAAAAACAAACAACATCAAACTGTTAGTAATTCTGAAACAACTAAAACAAATTAAATGAGTGTAGGATACATTGATATCCTATAAATAACAAGCCATATATGATCGAGTGATTGGGGCATATAGTAGAAGTGGAGGTCTGGTCTTAAGCCACTTTTTTTGTAATTTACATGATTTGCCTCTCTTATGTTGCTTGAAGGACCGTTCGATGACGTATACAGAATACCTTTGGTGTGCCAAAAAAAAACTAATATTCATCAAAACACAAAGTAATAAACAAGTTCAACTTGTTCTCTTCGTTTTTTGGAACCGAGGGAAAATAACACAGTTAGATCAACATGAGTACCCAGAGTAACTTAAAAGCTACTAACCAAGCCTTTTAATAAGGTTAATGCATTAGTAGAAGGTATCTTTTGTCTTTCCCCTTGTTAAAAAAATTAGTATTTAGTACACCAAAAGTTAAAGGGCATTGGTTGATTGAGAGACAAGGACAAAATCTCAAGCAGAGAAGCAAAAGCACTCACCGCACGTTCCACAGCGTTGATTCGCGTTTTACCCACTATAATCTGACACGTAAGATATAGTCCTACGGTTACGACAACATCAATTTCCACCACGTGTCCGGTTCATATATGCTCACTAGCCCCCCCACCCCCACCACCACCCACCAACATCTTTTTTAATTCTTTTAGGTTACCCGTAGTGGGTGGGAATTTCTGGTGAATTTGGGGCGATGAGGGCGAGCACACCGCCCCCGGGGGCGAAATATTGGGCGATAATGGGGGTGGCGCAAGGAATTTGTCATTGTTGGTTGTGTGTGTAGATATTATTATTATATTATTATGTGTAGTATATATATATTAGCCTACAACACCATTACAACACAAAAACAAATTCCTATCATTTGCTGACTAGGTGTCACGTGTCGTAATTCGCGCAATTTGTAACCCCTCTACTACACATAACTTTAGTGCTCTTCTTCTAACTACTAATTCTTAACCACGTATACCCCCTTTGCGACTTATATGTTATTATTATTTTTTTCAAACAATTTTTTTCACCAAAATAATTTTTTAAACCTTACACTTGGAAAAATTTAAACTCATCGTGTTACATTTATAAAGAGGAAACCATACCACTAGATCAATAGATCATTGATATTTTATTAAATTAAACTCTCATTCTAAATAACTTTTTATTTTTTATAAAGTCAAAGAACTAAACCTATTTAATATGAGATATTTGTATAGAAACCTATATTAAGCTGAGTGCGATGGACTCTAGCCCCAATTCACCTCTGCAAAAATTTGTTGTTAAAGACAATTACTGGATCAAGAAAAGGGTGCCATTGGCTTGGTGGGTATGAAGCCGGGCTCAAATCTAACCAGCAAAATCACGTTTTTACACAATTTTTATATAAAAATGAAATCAAATAATGACGTTGTTTTTACACAATTTTTATATAAAAATGAAATTAAATAATGATGTTGTTTATAGTTAAGTCATTACTTTTTTTATGGAAAAGTGAGCGAAAGCCCTATGCTTACGTGGCAGTGATGTGACACTATTATTTTTGTTTTTTAGTTAAACCATTACACTTAGAAAAAGTGTAAGGCATTCAAATTAATTTAGGCCTTGACACAATAGCAAAAGCCAATGTAGCAAATGTTGTCATTACTACACATTTTTTGTAATTAATAATTATCAAATACAAATGTTTCTTACATTGCGAAGCGAACAAATTGAATGAGCAAAAACACACACGACATCTTCATAATTACTCTAACCTAGCAATATTGGAAATACAATCGGTCAATCGCAAAGAGCAAACACAAAGGCAAAAAAAAAATTAAATAACAAACACGCAACTTTCGACATTTTAGAGTTCATTACATGAAAAGGACAGAAAATAAACTTACCCACTCAAGCACTGATCATGCCCTAATTAAACCTTAGTAAACTAGAAACTGCAATAAAACATGGAAACGAATTCAGTTACTGAAGGTAGATGTGGATATCCTACCCGACGAAGCTCGGGAGATGTCAATCAAGAACATAATAATTTGCTAAGAAGACGGCTCCAACGTTGTAGCAAGTTCACTAAAGCACACACTTAAACGTCTTTGATTCTCATCACAGTCCGACTTCACACAATCTGTTATTTTATTCATGACAATGTTGGCCTCTGCACACAAAGTAGAAAAAGATGGTTGAATAGTATCCCTGTTTGATGCAGACAACTCACCCAGTAATCCTTTAATCCGATTTAACTTTGTGATAACGTTAGAAGCCGTTTCTTTCCCTTTCTCAAAATGCACACTTAAATGCTTCCAACAGCTATCAATGTCAATATGTGCCTTCCCTAGTTCATGCATCTTTACCATTTTGGTCTCCATACTAGCGTTCTCCTGCTGTAGCAGCGCCCGTAACTCTGTACTTAGCTTTTGGGCCAACTTAGTCTTCTTCATAGCTATTACCTCCTGCAGTGTTCCCATGATATCAAAAGATTTAAAGAAACCATAACGTTACTTACCGCCTGTCACAGATCTCCAAACTAATGAATAGTCAAAGTCATATATAAAAGTATTGTTTTCTATAAACGATGTAAACAAATATACAAAGTTGTGATTGTTGTTTGAACAAGCAAAGAAAGAGAGAAATTTAAAACAAAACTTAAGCTTAGGTTGACTTTCGACATAAGAACGTAACAGATGGTTCACTTAACAAACTTAGTGCATAGGCTATACTAGAATAAGAAAGTAAGGCAATCAGAGCAATAAGTGGAATGTGTGGAAGATACTATATACATACTTCATGACGGTGTACATACCTCAGGTAAAACCATTGTGAAGGTGGCACCTGGAGAACCATCAAGCAAATAGTTTTTTACTTCGGTCGACATTACTTTTAGTGGCGTTTGCTCTTCCGATTCATTAGCATTATACGGATAAATCTTTAAACTCTTTAAGTTGGCAAATGGAGAAGGTTGATGTGAGATTAGTTCCACATATGAAGAAAGAAACTGAAAAATATATCAAACAAGTAAAGATATGAAAAATCTATTTTCCTTCTTAATAGTCAAGTAGAGCACTCAAATAAAAGTGGTAGACTCATGTAACTAGCACTCTCAATGTACTAGATTTTTTTATATTATTTTTTGCAATCTTTCACCATCATTAATATTGAAAATATTTGTTAGACGTATATTATAAACATTAAAGAACCAACACCAGCATACCTTGAAGAGTTCGAAGTCAAGTGTAAGAAATTTGACACTATGGAGCTGTTGAAACAGACATACAACTTTATGAGCATTTGCCTTATCTTCAAAGGGACGGTAGATGTCTATACTCGACTCCTCTAAATGAAGAAGTTCACCAGAAAACTGCAAAGAATTAAAAGCACCTTTATACTGCAAAAAGGCGAGGTTAGGTGCGGAAATCAGATGAATCCCACGACCCCAATTCCTTATAGTGAGATTCTTGAGTTGAGGTGTAACCACATTACCACCCTCTTCAAAACATATAAGTGTTAGATCAGATAGTCCAGGATGAGATATATTGAAACCGTTTGATCCCCTTATTTTGCAATCGTTTAAAGTGAGATTCTTCAAGTTTGCACAGTTAGAGAAAATATCAGCAGACTTGTCGTTATTGTCATTATACAATGTAACAGACCGGAGGTTCAATGTCGTTAAAGCTAGCAACTTCCATGTAGATGGTGTCGTTATGGAATTCTTGTAAGTAAAATGGTTCAAATTCAGATGTTTAAGAGACTGAGAACTAAAGGGAGAAACAGGTGCCTCTACACCCGTGCAATTAATATTCAGTTGGTGGACATTGTGGGATAATGCATAGTATAAAACTTTGTTCAACATTCCTTGAACAAACCTAGAGCTAGCACGTCTGCGAATAGTGAGGTTGACAGAAGACACTTCCATTCGATTATTCCGGCCAGACAGTACACCCTTAACAAATTTGGAGAGCTTGGCCAACGCACGAAAATCCTCATCTGAGAAATGGAGACAGGGCATTGAAGTCCAGAGGTACCTCCATCTAGATGACAAAGCACTTGTTTCGATTGCTTGTCTAAAGCCAACCAAAGCAAGGATTTTAAAGATAATATCATCCGGCAAAGTGCTGAGTCTATCACCTTCTACTTTCATTCTAACTCCATCATGCTCAGAATCCATTCTCTACTAACCGTACTTTAATAGAATTAACAATTCACATATATGTGTCGCTTCCTTAGTTCTGTTTGGGCACTTTTGGATCCAGAAGCTGCAACTTGATTGCATGCACAGTAAGGACTCATGACAAACTAAAAACTCACAATACAAAGTATCTTTAGAGGTGAATATAAATAACCCACCTTATTATCATATGTGTTATGTAACAAGTAACAAATTGTTTTTATCAGATTATCAAAGACAACTCACTGTAAACGAGTCGAGCCTAGGGATGGCAACGGGCCGGGTATTGGTAATCCCATGCCCATACCCGTTTGTAAAACCGTGTCCAATACCCGGCCCATTACCGTCGGGTATTTGTCGGGTATCGGGCATACCCGCGGGTATCGGGTATACCCGTTAGGACTTTCAAATACATTTTTTTTATCATTATAATTCTTTTATACCTTTTATTTATACAACAATTATTACAAATTAAAATATAATACACTCTATATATATAAGTGTTCCAATAAATAAATAATATCATTATAATTTTGGTATAGTTATTTATATTTATACTTCACAACCTACAAAATACAAAGAATTTTTGTGGCATATGATTCGGGTATATAGTTCGGGTAGACGGGTATGTGTTAGGGTAATCGGGCCGGGTATCATCTAATCCCATACCCGCAAAAAAATTTAAATCTAAATCCCATACCCGGCCCATACCTATTGGTTTTCGGGTATACCCGTCTCATTTGATTCGGGTATACCCGTGGGCTCGGGCTTTTTTGCCATCCCTAGCCGAGCCAGTGTGAGTTCGAACTAGAATTAAACAAGGCAGCTCTCGAGCTCGAAGTTAAACGACCCAAAAATGAGACGGCTCCGCTCAGGTGGTTTCAAATAAAGTTTTTTTTAACTGAGTTCTATTTATTCGAGTTTTTATCAAGCGAGTTTATTGAACAGCTAGCCCTAATTCCGAATCATACATTTCTAAACAGGTTAGATATAAGATTATCAAATGGTGTTGGTATGAACAGAAGAAGCTTGAAGTAGAAGTTTAAAATAAAGCTATGGTAGTTTGTTCCTAATCCATAAATTAACATCATTTTGAAACTAGAATCAAAATCCTAGGGTACCTGAAAAACCCGGGAAGAAGAAGCGCTGGTTAGTGACGTGGTTCCAATGTTGGCGGCTGCTGTCTCTACGGATAACTGATGTCCAATATAAGAAGAGTTACATCATAGGGGTGTTTTGGTAGCATTTAAATTTGCTTATTTATTTTTTTGAAAAGCTTTAGTTGATGTTTAGAATTCTTAATTTTACTTTCTTATAACTTTTTATTAATAAAAGTGTAATTTTTGGAAATTTTTCTCTCACGATATAAACAATTTCAAACACTTTATTATTTTACAAAAAGTTTATAAATTATAAGTTGGTGAAAATAAGGAATCCCAAACACCCCCTTAATTTGAAAGTTTTTTATTAGCTTTGTCAAACATTTTTTGCTTATTAATAAGTTATGAAAAAACTTTTTTTTTCTTCGTTTAATAAGTTACATTACCCAAATACTATTTTAATAATTTATAAAAGGTAATAGTTATAGAGAGGTAAAAATAAGAAAATCCAAACACCCCATTGGTATTTGGTAAACCCCGTTTCATGTCCAATCCTAGGGCTGACATATCGTGTATATCCGTACATGATAACACACGAACACGATAAGACACAGACACGAAATGTGTATACCTGTACACGGCACGAAAACTTATCGTGTACATGTATCCCAAACACGAACACGAACATGTTACTACCTGGTATACACAATAATACACGATAAGAGTTGTTTAGAAACACATAGTTGACAACTTGATTAGTGTAACAAAAGACGGAGAGGGAATATTCGTGAGTGGTGACGGCTAAGAAACATAGAGTTAGAATGTTTAGGGTTCATGATAACTCATGATTATATATATGTATATATATATATATATATATATATATATATATATAATTATAAAAATTTAACCAGGTACTTAACAGGTAAACATGTATCATACCTGTTTAGACACGAAAATTAACAGGTAATTTCATATCTACCTGTTTAGTACACGAAACATGTTAAGGCCTTACCTATTACTTGTTAAAGTCGTGTATTCGTGTCTCGTGTATAATTGGCAGCCCTACTCAACCCGATGTATGTTTCGGATTTTCACTCTTGCTGGTATACCTTCCCTGAGTTCCCCCGCCCGTTCTTATAAGTATTTACGTCGAAGGTGTAAAACCGTTTATTTACTCATCCAACTCTTTTGAAAACATAAATGCGCCATCACTGCCACCTTCTGTCACCATCCCATCTCTCATTGCCAAAAGTAAATAATAGTTTTGTATATAGTTAAATCATCACTATTTTTTATGGTAAAGTTAGTGAAAGCCCATGTTTACATTATTGTGACATGACAGTCATATTTTTAACTTTTAGTTAAATTATACATGGAATGTAGTGTAGTCTTATACAAAGTCTTATGACATTTTAATTCATTTAAGCCTTGACACAATAGCAAAACCCAATGTAGCAAATGTTATCATTACTATAATTTTTGTAATTAATAATTATCAAATACATATGTTTCTTATAATGAGAAGTCAACAAAATGAATGAGCAAAAGCGCAAACAACATATTAGTAATTATTCTAAATAAAGTAATTAAACCACTACATGAACATTCTTTCTTCACCTTGCAAACTTCGCACATTTAAACTTGATTGTACACAATCTCGACCCTTAATAATCAATTATTATATCAACTGAATCAATTTCACCCTCTACCGAAAACTTCAATTCAGGTAGAGGACACTTAGTTTTTATGATTCCCTAGCTAAAACTATTTTTATTTTTATTATTTATTTATTTATTGTCTTGAGGAATTTAGAGTTTATTTTTCAAAAGAGATGTTAAATTCCCATCGTACTTCGAAACAATATAAAGTATGAACTATGAAGTATCCACACACTCCAAGTAGAATTTTAATGGGCCTCAAATTAAAAACGAAGACAGTAAACTATTATCTAGACCCCAACATTTCTTGATATGTAAATCCATTGGATCCAGAAAGTGTGTGGTGTTGTGGGTCAAGAATCAGGATTCTCCAAAATAGTTTTATGAACTTCAAATTTATTGCTTCGTATATTTAAATCCAACGGAGTTCTATCCTCGAAAATAATCGACACCATCATGACTCAAACAAGACCTCATGTTTTGATGTTGGGTGTGGATGTGGGTGATGAACCAAAAACTTGAAATCCCAAACATTTTACGAATTAAGAATTGGTGATATTCGCCCGACTACTTGGATCACTTACCCATTTACTCGCATTGAAACCGAATATAATAATATATTGTGTATCTTAAAAATATAAAAAAAAAACAAAAATTGTAAATTGTTAGAAATTTGAAACTATTATAAAAATAAAATTGGTAGAAATGTAGTTGAGTATAGATATTTCAAGTCGGTTTTATAGTAATTTTATGATTGTGTAATGAGAAACCTAACCATTAATCTTTAACCATATTAGTTCATAAACATATATACCCAATACCCACAAAAAATTCACAAACATGAGAATAACAACTATCGAGAATACGATAGGTGTGGCCTAGAATTTCCAAAACCCTTTAACATTACCATTCCAAGATCAGTCTTGCCATGTGTTTGCACTAAAAGTCGAGTGAGCATTATGGTTCACTTCACTTTGACAAAAGATCGAAAGGTGGAAATGTGTGTGTGTTAATTTTTGATGGTGTGCTGGGCTTCACAAAATACAACATTTTCACGATAGGATAAGAAAAACTTTAACTAACCAAATATAATACATTCTTTAATCATGTTTTAAGAGAAACGTACTTGAAATTTTATGTCTTGAAAAAATTTCAAAAATTTAAAATTATAACCAGATTTATGAAAACTTGTGTTTTGAACAACTATTTAGAAAATAAATAATTGTGTGATCGCTTAAAGACCAAAATTGTTGAAGTTGCGAAGTCAAGGTGGTCCATCCTTTAATATCCTATCAAGCACTATCTCGAAGACTTCAACCACAAGTGATTGGCATATTTGAAACAATTTATTATTTTCATTATGGTTGAACATTGAACGTGTAATCCTAATTGAATATAATCATATATATATAAACATAGTCATATAAATAAACTATTTAGAATATTCACGTTTACTGGAAAATCGATGGTCCAATTTTTAACTACTTATTAACCAACTATTTAGAACTTGTTACATAATTTGGCTTATAATTCGATAACTAAATGAGTTATAAGACTTTGAGCAAGAAAATCATATCTAGTAGAAAATTCGAGACATCATCAATATGTTACTAGAAAATTCGAGACATCATCAATATGTTTCGTATGCTGATGAAACATCATATTAATTGCTAAATATATAGAACAAAGGGAAAATTCTCCAAATAGCCATTTTTGATTAAACATTTCCAACTTAATCATCAATTAGTCAAAATCCTTAAAATAGTCATTAAGAACCGTCGGATCTGACGGAACTCGTATTCACCCCATGGATCTGAAGAAACTCTCTAAAGAACCGTCGGATCCGACGGAATTTCTAATATGATATGACATAATTTTCCATCTCCTATCTCTCAATCCCTAAACTTCTGTAACCAACCTCCATCTTTATGTTTCCTATTTCTCTATAAAATCAAGCAAATCCATAGCGTAAATCGCTTAGTTTTTCAAAACCATCTCACAATGTAATGGATTAGAAATAATAATACATAACTAATGAAAGTACAAACATAATCCAACTAATCTCAAAAACGTGTGATCGATCAATTGTAACACCAAACTGTTAAAAGACTCCATCTAAGCGAAATGTGGTCCTTTCAGTTTATAACGATTAATAAGATAGGTTTATATCTAAACGAATTACCTTGTTTATATACAAAGTACATTCATCTTCAATCCCAAAATTAGTGTATAAAACTTATAATGGTGCTAAATAAAAAGTTTATAGCATATACAAAAGACCCATTATCCTCTAAAGTTGTGTTCAGTTCTTGAATGTCAGTGTGTTGATCATAAAAAACCTTTAGCTTGTTATTTAACACATGAAAATACATGTACATATCCTTAGGAACAAACGCGCGAAATAATTTACATGTGCACAAACGATATAAATACAGAGAAACAAAAATATAAACGACACATGAATTTTAACGTGGTTCGTTTCAAGCGAGAGGACCTACATCCTCAGGCTGTAATTCAGTTTTTTTCTTATTAGTTCAATATCTAATAACAAAAAACCATTACTAACGATTTAATTCACGATCTAACTTAAAAAGAGTCAGAATTGAACCATGGCACCCTAATAAACATATACATTTATACATAAAAAAAATACAATAAACTACTCACTAAAAAAATAACAATAATTTATTACTATTATTTAATGAATTTAGGTAAAAGAAATTAAAAATATATAGACAAAATAGCCAATAAAAAAAAAACCCATTCCATGTTATGTTCAAAGTCACCCACTTGATCTTCACATACCAACAAATCAATCTCTCCATCTTCAACATTTTCTATGCTCTAGTAATTAACTAAGTCATGATCAAACCACACAAATTCTTAATACTCTTCATCACCATATTACCATCAATAACCACATCCCAGAACCCCCATGATCATTGCAACCAGTCATGTCCCAACAGCCAATTCAAAACCGTCCCATACCCATTCGGCTTCACCTCCGCCTGCAAAATCCAGCTGAATTGCACCTCAAACGGCGACGTATTAATCGGCGAATTCACAGTGCAACAATTCCACCCCGAAAGCCTACTCGTCAGCCTCCCCGCCAAGTGCGGACGATCCATCAACACCCTAACGCACTTATACAGCCAACACTACGCACCCATGTCATCAAACGCCATATTAATGGAAAACTGCACCGAGCGGATGAAGAACTGCATGATACCGATGACTACGTTGCGAACACACCTAGAGATTGTTAACTGTAGTGTGACACAAGGTGGTGATGGTAACGTGAGCTGTTATTCTAGTGATGTTACTCGTATGTTTATTGATTATAAGAACGTGTCGAGTATGGGGTGTCGGTTTTTGTTTTCGGGTGTGGCGACTGAGATGATTGGGGATAGTGAAGCCATATCGTTGGATATACAAGTCGTTAGATTGGGGTGGTGGCTTAAGGGAGGTTGTGAATGCTCGGTTGATGCGGATTGTACCACGATTGTGTCGCCGTTTGATGGAACCGAAGGTCATTGGTGTAGGTGTAGAAACGGGTTCGATGGCGATGGGTACAAACCCGGCTCCGGTTGCCGAAGCCAAAAAGGTATGTCTCGGTTCATTATAACTTTTATTATTTTTCAGAACGACAAAGTTACAATATTCCTATAGCTTTTATTATTTTTCAGAACGACAAAGTTACAATATTATTAAAACTCGAACTTTTATTAGTTGTTAATTATAATCAAACAATTGTTTGATTTATTTTAAAATCTTACATCTTTTAGGAAATAAATTGAAAAAATGATTTGGTCTCATGATTGCTTTGCAGTATTTTTCCCATTATAGCATTAAATGGATTATTTTGCTATGAACAATAAATACATGAGATGTATAAACAGAATTACAAGTTGTATTCGGGATAAGGACGAATAGATAGGATGTACTATTTAGCTTCTACGTTTTGAGATTGTGAAGCGAGAGTCAACTTTCTATTAATAGCATGAAAGATAATGATCGAGAGATAGATTTTACCTAAGTTGTCGTGTCAAATAATAAAATTTGTGTTTGAAACGTCAAGTTTTAGTGAGCATTGGCGTCTACGTATTTAGACTTGGTAGATGAGACGAGCGACAATTTGTTTGAGCACTCGATCTTGTCGAATTTCTAAGATACAACATAATATATATCATTCAAGCATACTAAATTGTGTACTTCAAAATTTTACACGAATACATGATGTTCGTCATGCTATTTGAACACCTTCTATTATGGATTTTAGTAATACTTCATGCGTTTCTTCCATCAATTACATTACTTCATCAATCAATTCAACATATGCTATTAATTAGACAATTCGTAGTGGAAAACGCCAAAACGACCCCACCTCCCATCTTCATTGGCTGGTTTCTCTCTTTGGCCCCACCATTTTTTCAATCCAACGTTGTATACAAGATGTTGAGAGAGTTTTTGTAGACCAAAACATCCCACTACACATGGTCTTATAAAGATATTATATCACAAATACCATCCTAAAAGCTTTTATACTGTCAAATTTACTGTTTTATACGCATGTTTACCATTAAATCAGTTCATATAAATAGACGAGGTTTGGTTAGTAATTATGGGTGTTAGTTTAGTATACCCCAACATGTATTAGAAAGATTCCGAAAAGACTAAACCTAAATTTTATTAAAAAAGTAGAAATGAGAAAACAAATAAAATTAGTCATGGTATATCGTCAAAGGGCACGTCATTATTGTTCAAAGGCGTCTTTGGTCTTACCAACAATGTGTAAAAGGGTTGGTTGCTTTGACAATTCTAGAGAGTAGAGACTTCAATTTTAAACCCATTACCACCTCCCTAAATAATAATAATAATAATAATAATAATATTATTATTATTATTATTATTATTATTATTATTATTATTATTATTATTATTATTTAAGCTAAAGAAACACCAAATCTGAAGTCTATCTTGCAAAGAGTAAATGAAAGCATCAAACAGTTGGGCTTATTAAATTAATCAGTTATTTTATTAATTAAAAATGTCATATTATAATATTCCTAGGGTTGAATTTCATCTCTATCGTCCACTATGCTTCATAACATGCTAATTAACATGCGACATAAATTTAAATACGTAATTTTTGCTCATAATTTTAATAACTAATAATTACGTGTACCGGTAATTGGTAACTAACTTAGACAACGAGTTAACGTAGGAAGGATGCCGTTATTTATTTGTTTATTTATTTTATCTTGGTTAGCTTATATAGATGATGATGATGATGATGATGATGATGATGATGATGATTTATTTTATCTTGGTTAGCTTATATAGAATTTTATATACATGAATTATTTGATTCCAATCTGGGGTCTGGAGTTATTGTCAACTTTTATGTATAATATTTTCAAAATTAGTTAAAAAGTAAGCGAAGGTCAAAAATGGCATGCTTGTATTTCTCTAGAATAGAAATATATAATTTTTGATACGTTTCTCATTTAAAGATGAATTTATATTATCTAATAATTTGTATTTCACTTTTGAACTCGCATGCATTCATGAACAATATGCCAAAGTTCTGTTCGTTATTTTATAACTGTTTTATATAACTATTTTGGCTTTACTATTAGAATCAATGTTTAGTTTTATAGCCTCTCCCAATTTTCTATAGTTTGAAATAATGCAATAAATAAACATCTATGTTAATTCTCCTTTAATTATGAGCATAGTTGGTGGTTTTAGTGGTGAATCATTCAGGATTAGACCTCAAATCCACATCATTAAGTTATTATTTCAAGTCTAATTCATCATTATTCATGATTTATAATATATTGTTTTCTATTATATAAAATTTAAACTTTTCAAACTAGATGAAAACGGCTAAAGGGCTACATTACCAAACCTGGTGGGACACGTCTATTTTAAAAACGCAACATGTCTTCTTTCATTTTCTTTCTTTAATGATAAGTGCATTATTACTAATTAAAAAAAAAACTCCGTTCATTAATTATCATTTCCTTAAAAATGGCCATGGTTTCTTATTTGTGACGGATGTAGAAGAAAAGTTAAGAGATACTAAGGGCTAAACAAATTTGTTCAGTGATAGTCGATACATAAATCCTTTTGCGTTAAAAATGTATTTCGACAAGAAAGTTGAGGGGTACGTACCACGGCTAGATCCGCTCATCCGTCATTGAATTTCTTAGCACGCCAAAGTTTTAAAAATTGAGGACTAGTTTTAAGAACTATACAACTCTAGAATATGTATTTTTTTAAACATTTAGCGATAGTTACAAACTATATTAACAGTTTATAATAAATTTAACTAACAGGCTCGTCTGGTTGCAATCCTTCAAAATATTTCTCTGGTCACTGTGGTGGTGGGACTGGTAGAGTTGGTGTGCTAGTCGGAGGTATGCTATCTTTCTAATATTATTATTATTATTATTATTATTATTATTATTATTATTATAGTAAAAGTTTTTAACTCACAAAATATATGTAATATGGAAATTATTTAAATTACAACGTTAATAATGTTTTGTTTCAGCTGTTGTTGTCGGAGCTTCACTTCTTGTTTGCATAGGCTTGATTGCATGCTTTATTCGCCGCCGGAGCATTTTACGATCAAGAAGTAGAGTAAGCAGACAGTTTTGTGAAGCTAAAGGCATCACAATTCCAATTTACACTTACAAAGAGATAGAAAAGGCTACAAATTTCTTTTCTGATAAACAACGACTCGGAATTGGGGCATATGGCACGGTTTATTCTGGCAAGCTCAAAAATGGTGAATGGGTAGCCATTAAAAGGATTAAACACCGCTCCGATGGTGACGACAACATTGACCAAGTCATGAATGAGATCAAACTTCTTTCGTCGGTAAGCCACCCGAATCTTGTTAGGTTATTAGGTTGTTCGGTTGATAAAGATGAACAAATACTCGTTTATGAGTTCATGCCAAATGGGACCTTATCGCAACATTTACAAAGAGAGAGAGGTAACGGGCTTCCTTGGCCCGTTCGCCTCACAATTGCCACTGAAACCGCGCAAGCGATCGCTTATCTACACTCAAATCTAGATCCCCCAATCTACCATAGAGATGTCAAATCTAGCAACATATTATTAGATTATAGCTTTAAAACAAAAGTAGCGGATTTTGGTCTTTCTAGACTAGGAATAATGGAGTCGTCACATATTTCAACGGCCCCACAAGGTACACCGGGTTACTTAGACCCTGAGTATCATCAAAACTTTCATTTATCTGATAGGAGTGATGTTTATAGCTTTGGAGTCGTGTTAGTTGAGATTATAACGACTTATAAAGCCTTAGATTTTTCTCGACGACAAAATGAAGTTAATCTGGCAGCACTAGCGGTTGATAGAATCAAAAGGGGTTGTCTCGAGGAGATAATCGACCCGACCCTTGAGCATAACAAAGACATGTGGACATTTTCATCGATCCATAAGGTTGCTGAGCTCGCATTCAGATGTCTTGCATTTCATAGCGAGATGAGACCTTCTATGGCTGAGGTGGCAGCCGAGCTAGAGTGGATACAGGCATCCAGAGAAGAAAATGATACTTTATCATTAGACGAGTCTAGTCATTCATCAGTATCTGTTGTCAACGAAAATCAAACAAACTTAACAGTCAATTATGCAGATAATCAATGATAAAGCAAGTCAAGCCCCGCTCGATCCCTTCATCCAACACTAGACTCATTATGTTTCAAGGATGTAAACTGTAGAATAATACTCATCATTATAGTTTCCATTTTGTAACTATATGTTATGAATGTACAGCTTGATTATTTTGTGACTTGAATGGTACATTTTTAGCTTGAGATTAGACTATGTGTAGTCATAAAGCTTCACTACCAGGCATTATGCGTCACGTGGCGCCTAGTCAGAGTTATGGTATTTTACAAAAACAGGTTGTAGTCATAACTCTCCACCCCCAGGCATTATGCGTCACGTGGCGCCCAGTCATTATTAATTTTATTTGTTTTTTTTAAATACTAAATCATTTAAATAAATTAACATAAAATTAAAAAAATACATTAAACTTCCAAATAAAAACTAAATTAAAAAAAAAACATAAATAATACTAATAAAACTAAAACTTATTTATATTTTTCTAAAATTTTCGCTCGTCGAGTGGCTTTTAGAGATTGGACTATCGGGTCGTCTTCGGATAGCTCGTTTGATAAAATTTCGATGTCTTTGTCCATTTCATTCCTTCAAAGTAGGTCGACGACGTCCAAATTTACTTGAAGTCGTTGGGTTCCAAGTTCGTGTAAATCTTGGAGTCGAGAGTTCATTAATTTGAATTGGCTTTCCAATTCGGGATTCGAACCCGTTGCCGACGACGAAGCGGCCCCTTTCCCCTTTCCTTTGCCTTTGGTTCTTCTACCCCCCGGCCGAGGCATCTCGGTAGTATTCACGGGGTCATTATCGCTTAAGTTGAAGTTTCGAGCGTCGGAACGGGGCGTGTCTGGATCAACCGAAGACGATGTTTTAGACTTTTTTTTACTCGGGCCACCGTCGGCTTCGGCTTCGGCATCCAACACCAAGCCCCATTTTGGGTGATGCCTCAATAGGTCTTTCCAAATGCCAAAGTGGTTGAAGGTCCCGCCGACCTTATGTTGAAACTCAACCAACGCGTTTTCTATGACTTCCGCGTCCGAGACATCGCTACTCCTAGTTCGATTCATCCGAGAGAAAACCGTATGGAAAGCCATGCATTTGGTGTTTATGTCGTCCCATTTCGACAGTAACGAATCTTTTTCTCGACGCGAGTCCCCTCCAAGGTTGTGAAACCTCTCTATAATTTTGTGCCAAAATACCCCCGCTTTTTGATAGTTCGCTAAAAAAATAAAAACATTACAAGTTTAATGTTTATTATAAGAAATTTAAAAAAATATATATGTATTTTAAAAACCTACCGCATTTGGCATCTTCCGATATCTGGCACCAAGCACGAGCACATAGTACGCACTTGTCGCCACTCCACGCTATCACCGTCTTTTTAACCCGAGGTTCGCCGGTGGGCTTCTTTGCGTGTTTTCTCGAACGTCCGCGTTAACCCGAGGTTCGCCGGTTGTGTCTCCGGCATGAACTCGACCTCGGGTTGGGTCTCCGGGGGGGGGGGGGGGTGGGGGGTGTGGTTGGGAACCCGAACCGGCAAAAATGTTTGTCATTGGGTTTTGGAAACCGGGCATCGCGTTTGGCATAGAGTTTTGTAGAAGTGCAAAGTAGGCGGCCATTTGCGGGTCAAACATTTGCGGGACGGGTACGGTTGGCGTCGGGGCGGTAGATTGGTTCGGTTGTTGATTTTGGTTGGCTTGACGGGCATATTGGCCGAAACCGAGAATATTTTGGTTGTTGTTTGGAAACATGATGGTATAAATATTTGTGTAAAAGATATAAATATTTGTGTAAATTGGTCTAGATTGGAAGGAATTTGTTAAAAAATATGAGTTTGGTTTATTTATATAGTATAAATATAATTAATATAATTTTTTTTAAAAAAAGCCCAACGGCTCCAAGACCAACGGCTCTTTTTTTGGATCTGCGTGCCATGTCCAGCGTTTTAGATATAACGTTTGAAAAAAAAAGCATAACGCGGGGGGGGGGGGGGGGGGGTACCCCCCGCGTTTTCACCCACAACGCTGGCCACAACGTGACCAGTACACATGGTCTCAGGGCCGACCTAGGGGTGAGGCGGGGTAGTCGATGTCCAACGTTTTAGATATAACGTTTGAAAAAAAAGCATAACGCAGGAGGGGGGGGGGGGCGGTGTACCCCCACGTTTTCACCCACAACGCTGGCCACAACGTGACCAGTACACATGGTCTCAGGGCCGGGCTAGGGGTGAGGCGGGGTAGTCGACGGCCATAGGCCCGACACCTGCTAGGCACGAAATTTTTATTTTTTAAAAAAATTATATGTATTTTTATGAAAAAAAATATGTATAATCAATGTTTCAACATAATTACATAAGTACTAGCTTGGTCTAGTGGCAAGGAGGTATGACCTCTAACCAAGAGGTTGTGAGTTCTAGTCTTATTTGAGACACTTTTAAGTTTATTTTTATACAAAACTTTTTTGCACAACTTAAATCATAACCAAGTAAGCCCAATTAAAATAAAATTGTTTAAACTCAACAAAATGTTTATTTTACTTTAGGCCCAAAAAAAATTTCGTCTTTGGCCAAAAAAAAAATTCGACTTTTCGGAGCCGGCCATGCATGGTCTTAACTTTAATTTGTATATACGTGTTTCAGAAACTACATGATGTGCTAAATTGACATGTACTTGGTCAAAATAATATGGTTGGTACATTTAAAATTCAGTAATCAAGCATACTAAGTTTGAATTAGAAAAAAATGTTAGATTATGGTAGGATGATTAACAAATTCTTGCCATTTATATAAAAAAATATTATAGTAATCCAAATTATCACCGAACAGATTGCAACCGGATCATGGTCCATAGAGTCATAGACTACGGAAGGTCAATGGACCGGAATCACCGGATTAGAGTTGAAAAATGAAAAGTGCATTTTATATTCACGTTATTGAATATTAGTTAGGTTTATAAAAAGCTGATATTATTGTGAATTATATTATTTTCATAACTTTGTTGGTTACGGGAAAAAAAAAGAAAAAGAAAAGAAAAAAAAAAGAAGAAAAGGGCAAAGCTTAAAGGATGCAATCTCTTCTGTAGTAATGTGTCGGGGTGTTCGACGGTTTGGTTAACGATTTATTCGATTTGTTCGGTTATGAGATTTTTGTACCCTAATTGACTGAACCTAACCAAGGCGGTAATCGAACCGAATTCAATTTAGTTTAGTTTCGGTTATATCCGAACAAATCGTATTAATCGAATTCGTCCAAATCAACAATTTGCCCTGAATTTAATTTGTGTTTGTGTTTGTGTTTCGGATCTGAATAGTCGTTAAAGGCCATAATAAACAAACACAACAAATACATGCTAAAACCAAAAGTTAAAGGCTATAATAAACAAACACAACATATACATGCTAATACTAAAAGTTAAAGGCCATAATAAACAAACACAACATATACATGTTAGTACCAAAAGTTAAAGGCCATGCTAAAAACATCTATATCGTTAAATAGGCAATCAGTTAACCAGAGAAACCATCCTAACCATAAAAGTCAACATAATAGAATATAAAAGATTTGGTAGCGGCGCTAGGGTTTGTACAATGAAACCGTCGATGACTGTTTCATAGAATATAAATGATTTAGTATTGTGGTCTAGATCAACTATGAATATGGACATTGTACTAAATATTATAAATGGACTTAAAAAAGAATGAGTCATATACAATATAATTAATTTAGTTCATTTTTTAATTCATAAATTCGGTTAACCGAATAAATCGAACTAATCGTTTAAAAAAGGTAAACATATGCGTAAGTTTGAACTGTAAATCGAATTCGAAATTCGGTTTTTGGTTATATCGAAAAATGAATCCTGAATTCGGATTTGATTTTTTCGATTTTGGATACGATTCAGGTTTTGATTTTTTTCGGTTTACGATTCCAAACACCCTTAGTTCTGTGTGTTAAATTATTTAACCAAAGTCAAAAGTCCATATCTGTCTAGGGACAAAACGAAATGAGAGAAACTCTAATTAAATTGATTGCACCAATAGCATATTTAAGTGTGCTGCAACTTATTTGCTAAAAGATATGGCTCAGTTATTGGGCTATTTAGTTAATAAATGGGCCGAATCAATAGGTTACATACAAAAACTTGTTGGGCGGGCTAAACGGTGAATGGAACTCAGAAGTCAGAACAAGTACAAGCTTTATTATTCTGTACACAAAATAAAATACTTTCATTAAAAAATATAAAGTTTGGTGACCAGGATCAATAAACACAAACACGAATATTTAGATCATAAGCTCGATCTTTGTAATTCTCATTAGCTCGAAAATTACAATTCTCAAATCTCTTAATGATATAACCCACAAGCTCGGGTATATATACTAATTTAGATTTCAAAACCCAACTAGACTAGAATACAAATACCATAATCATATTCAAATACTAATTGGTAAAAACAAATCTAAATAATAATTAATAAATAAATTTCTTGTTGTCTAAGTCATTTGCTCGACTTGTTCACCAAGTAATTTATTCCATGTAAACCAAGTCATGTGCTCAACTTGATAAACAAGACACAAACTCATCATAGGCTCGACGAGTCAGCCCAACCCACCTCATTGACTCGAGGACGGAAATTAAGTCCAACAATCACCCTCTAATTTCGGACTCGAAAATAGTTGGATCTTCAACTCCGAGCATCTCTCTTTTGTCTCGATTCTCCCATTCTTTTACTCCGGATGTCTCGACATAACTCGTCGGTTCACCTTCTAGAGTTAAAAGTAATTTCGGGTCATCAATATCGTTGTCTCGTCCTCGCTCGAAACGAACCTTTCTTTCCAACATATTATCATTAATATTCTTTGGAAAAATGGTGGTTCGAGTCAACCGTCTCACGGTGGATGGACCCGGATCAATTTGCATACCAGACAAACAAAGAACCGGTCCATCAGCTTGGCCTGTAAAATTTGGTGTAGCCCTACTCGAGCTTCTCTTAAGCAAATTAACTCGGTTTTTAGGATTTTTATCAACCCGATCCCACCCTCTTTTCTAAAAAAAAATTACATCTCGAGAAACATGCATTTGGTTCTTAACCGGGCCGTGCTTCCGGTATGCCTTTTTACCGAGTTCGGTATCGAGATTAACCATATGGGTACTTCGGTCATCAAACTTTTTACCTAAGTAGTTGATAGCAAACACATCGATGTTTCTACCCGGATCGGTGTTTTAACTGAATCGATGTTTTAACACGAAGCCTAACCTTGTACAACCGATTTCTTGATCTAATCGACTTCATAATCACCTTTCTCGATTTGTCAATAATTAAAAGTTGATCATCCTCCATAATCACTTTGCACCCATGTTCGGTTGCTTGTCCCAAACTTAAAATATTGCTCGTTAAGTTCGGAATAAAATAAACATTTGAGATAATTCTCTCAACATCGTCATCACAAATAATTGTAACGAAACCTTTTCCCTTGATGTCGACACATGAACTATCACCAAAACGCACTTGCCCAACAACAGTTTCATCTAATTCAGAAAAATAAGATTTCATACCCGTCATATGATTGCTCGCCCCGTTATCGAGGTACAAAAACCATCCTTCATCGGTTCCGACTCGTACCGCTTAGGATGCACGTTTTCTTCATTCAACATGACTTGATCATTAATACTTATCTTCATCAAAACTTCCTTATTTGTTGTTGGCTCGTTTGCTTTGGTTAAGTTTGCTTCGGCTCGTTTTCCTCTTCTTTCCGGGCATGCCGAGGCGAAGTGACCCATCTCGTCACAACGAAAACATTGAACCCCTGAATAATCCTATTTCTTCCACGAATTACCTTCTTTGCTTCGGTCACCTTTTGAGTTATAACGGGATTTTTCAGATTCTGCTTTGCCCTTCCCTTTAAACTTTCCAGCCTTAGCCTTGTTGAACAGTTCATCCCATTATTCTTGGGTTCGTCATCAACGCTGTTCACACGATCTTCAAAAGCTTTAAGACGCCCAACTATTTCTTCAAACTTGAGTGTCTTGAGATCTACCATATGCTCGATAGAAGCTACAATATTTATGAATCTTTTAGGCATGCCAGTTAAAAACTTTCTCACAATCTTGTTTCATCTATGGCGGAACCAAGTGCTGCGAATTTAGTTGCTAAACCGGATAATCTCTAAGAATAATCGTCTATAGACTCGGAATCCTTCATCTTCGTTCCTTCGAATTTAGTTATAAGGGTATGTAGACGTGCTTCTATAACCCTCTCCGCTTCGACATACCGGGCTTTTATGGCATTCCAAATCTCTTTAGCCGACTCGTATTGGGCTACTTGCATGACCTGATCTTCCGGTATGGATTGAAAGAAAAGAGCGATTGCGGCACCATTCTTCTTCTCGTCCGTACTTCCCGGCTCAATAACATCCCATATTCCGTGGTACTGGAACACCGCTTTGATCCGGACAGCCCATATGGTGTAGTTCGTTTGGTTAGCATCGGACATTGAAAAGAAATAGAGGTTTGATTACTAGGTTGGTTCTTCGGCTAATAACCCATGGCTTCTATTCTTCTTCGTCAACTGTAGGTTTTCAAAACTCTTGGATCGGTCAGAAAAGAAAATATCTATGATGACAGAATAGCCTTTAAACAATCTATGATGTGTTGATCTTGATTCCACCACGCATAACTTTCTTTAAAATAAAAAAAAATTAATTCCACTTTGAATTAATCCGAATGAGATGGCAGTGGAACTAATTCCAAAAAGTTGAATTAATTGTCGTTGAATAGAAAAAGTTAATTGGTGTTACGTTGGTCTTCAAGTTTGCCACTGGTTTTCAAACAGCAAGAGAAAAACTTCCGTCGATCAGTAGAGAAAATAATGAACTCAGTGTTTTGTAAACCGAGCTCTAATACCAATTGAAGTTTGGTGACCAGGATCAACAAACACAAATACGAATATTTAGATCATAAGCTCGATCTTTGTAATTCTCATTAGCTTGAAAATTACAATTCTCAAATCTGTTAATGATATAACCCACAAGCTCGGGTATATATACTAATTTAGATTTCAAAACCCAACTAGACTAGAATACAAATACCATAATCATATTCAAATAGTAATTGGTAAAAACAAATATAAATAATAATTAATAAATAAATTTCTTGTTGTCCAAGTCATTGGCTCGACTTGTTCACCAAGTAATTTATTCCATGTAAACCAAGTCATGTGCTCAACTTGTTAAACAAGACACGAACTCATCATATGCTTGATGAGTCAGCCCAACCCGCCTCATTGACTCGAGGACGGAATTTAAGTCCAACAAAATAAACAGTTTTAGCAAATTATAAAACTTTATTTAATATCTTTTCATAGTCGTCGTCGTCGTCTTCTTCATTGTCTCTTATTATTCGCCCGATAAAGATAGTCCATCGACCACCTCTTCATCGTGTACATTTGTTTCAAGCAGTATTTCTTCTTCGAGGTTTGTTTTCTCAATTATACGATCCACCGCATCCAAATGATCTACCGACTCTAGAGTGACTCTTGTTCTTAGCGATAATACCCTTCTACTAAGAGAAAAAACAGATTCCGAAGCTAACGTTGAAATTTGAACGGTTGCAGATAGAATTGGCAATTTCAGATTCCTTTCCTTTCCACCAAGCCAAAATATAAAAATTGTGATATTCTTCGGCAGTCATATTTAATATATAGTTCGTTCCACTGTACCTGTCTAGCTCACTTGTTAGGATGCCCTCATTCCGAGTATAATATTGTAACAAACCAAGTTGTGTTTAGAATAACGTTGTTTTTTGTAAACTATACTGATTGCATGCCTACGGGTAATGACACAAACCAAGTTGTTATTGACTGAATAATGTCAGTGACGGTATCAATATTATCGATACTAGTGTTGGTATACGGCTTTTATGGTTTTCAATTGATGAAACATATTTTGTTTTTATTCAAATATAATATTTGATAAAATTTCAAATATATATTTGCAAGACGCTTATTCTAATTTACATTTTGATATAAACTTCATAATCAAACATTCATAAGAGTTCACTACTGTTTACATATTTATCGATACTCTTATGTTGTTATTGTAGAAGAAGTGTGGATCATAAATATCAAGAGTTGACTTTATAATTAAATCTAGACAAAATGGCAAAATACGTCATTTATGTTTGCACGATTTTTCAATGGACGTTCTTTGGCAAACTTAATGACAAAAAACATCCTTTACGACTCAAAACTATATCACTTAATGTCTTTTGACACTAACCCAGTTAAATTTTCTCGTTAAATCTGGTCATGTGCAAGGCACATGAGGGTAGTATTGTAAATTTACATATTTATTTAATAATTAGAAACTTCAAATTAAATATATATATAATATATATATATATATATATCTTTTCCATCTTTCTACTATATCTGTCTCCCATCTCTCTAACCACCGCCAACATCCCCCACCGGACCATCACCACCACCCTGGACCACCACAAACTCCACTTGTTACTGACAGCCGCTACTGCTCACCACGTCCCGCAAGCTCATGACCAAAATCATAGTTAAATTTCAACTGCTTTACCCAACCCCGACGAAATTCTGGCCCAAGAACTATGTGACAATCGTCAATTTCAGGTTAACTCCGTTAACTCCGTTAACTCAACTCCGTCAATTCAAACTTAAAGATCACTGAATCTATAACGCACACCTCATTACATTTAAACTAGGGTTTAAATGACGCTTGACACTTACTACATGTGTAGTCTTTCGGGATTTGCACCGAAACACAAACAAGTTGACGCAAACGATTGGCGAATAAACGAAAAACGACAAAACAATAATTATGTGATAATTATGTGTTAGACTTATGTGTTATGTGATAACATTGTTATAAACGTTAACTCAATGTGCTAGAACTAGTTAATTAAGCTAGAAAAGTAACATTTGAAAGTGGAGGGACCTAGATGTAACATGACTGTTATTAAATAATATTAAGCTAAAACCCTAGCCTCTCTTTCTCTCTCAAAACCGATCGGCCAGCCCCCCTCCCCCCTTGTTCTTGGCTGCCGTCAATCACACACACACATATACACAAGATCTTTCAAGTTTAATCGAAGATTAAGGTGCTAGGAAGGTATAAACAACTATCCTATGTATTTTACATGCTTAATTTTGAGTTTGAATGGGTTAATTATAAACCCTAAAATCTGGAAATTTCATATATTGTGTTCATATGATCTTTGTTTGATTTGATGATGTATTGATGATGATTTGATAACTAGAATTGATATTGTTACATGTTAATTGTTGTGTCTTGATTTTGAGATCAAATAAAACCCTAACCATGTATGTATGGTGTAATTGATGTGCATGGATAGTGATTATGTTGTCTAGAGTGTTATATGAACGGATTATAGTCTATAGATGGTTAATATGTTGAGTTTTGTTGCAAACAGTTTCTGGACAGATTGTGTTGTTGATGTTCAATTTACTGTATCGGGATGTAAATGTAAAATTGGTTGAGATTATTGATACTACAGTAAACTAGGTTGAGTCTAGTTTCTAAAGAATATAAATTTGCAATTTTTTGACGTGTAAAAGTTAACCTTTATGATTTTACAAAAACGTTGTGCAAAGCTGAGTTGTTAGACCTTCTGTTATGTTGTTTTGTAAATGTTATATCTCTTGAACTACGAGACCAATTGGGTTGGTTCCACTTCTGGAAGTTGACTTATTGAGTTAGGAACCTAACCCAAGTGGTCTTGCATTTGTTGGATTTTTCATTTAACGGGAATTTCAAATAACATTCTGTTGCGCATGAATTTGACTGTTATGAGTTGCTGTAATAATTTGATTATTGTGAGAAACCTAGGTGGAATAAAAATATAATAAAATATGTTCTGGAAACCTAAGACATACATGCTTTTGTGATGATTTTTGGTAAATTAATTGAGATGCTATGATCGGTGGAATAGTACAATCTTTCAAGTAGAATTTCTGTCTCGGTGAAACTAGCAGCTGAATTTTGTGAAAATGCATGAAACATGATAATTGCTAGTTAATTGTTATGTTTTGACCAAATTGCCCCTGCGGGGAATACTTGCTATATAATTGTGGTGTTTTGACCAAATTTCCCCTGCGGGGAATAGTTGCTAGTGATGTACATTATTAATACATGACACGTAAACGATTGTTCACACACGTAGCGTATCACAAATGTGCTTGTTAAGTCACACACGATTCACAAACAAACACGAAACGTGAAATTTGAATAGGTACTACGTGCCGGGTCTAGAGACTCGTTAATAGTTCCGACACTTAGAAAATCTCTTTGTTGTTTTAGAACGCTAAAGAGAGTTTTCTGTGACGCGCATCACTTGGTGATTTATTTTTGGGAATTCTTCGCAAACAGTGAGTTTCACTTACCCCTTTAAACTGTTTTAAACACTTTTCACTTGGGGGAGATAACATACTCCGATAAACGCATTTAAGATTTTGTTAGTAAATTATATATCACTTGTAAAGGCTAAGTGGCAAACGAAACATTTGAAGTCCTACACATCGAACCGGTTAATATTTGGAATAGCGAGTCACTGTTGAGTAGTACTACTGGGTTTGACAAACCCCACCCAACGCTAAACTCGACTGGAGGTCGAGCGGGTGTAATTTTGGCTAACACGTACCATGGTCTGGATGACCTGGTGACAAGGCACTTGATAAACAGTCAGCTTCGGTGTCGAACACTTAGTAATACTTGTTGTATAGGCTAGCTACCTATCGATATATAATTGATTTAACACTATCTGGTAACGCAAAACCCTGAACGCAAAACGCTGAACGCAAACGCTAAACGCTTTATTTTATTTAAACTTGTGAACTCACCAACCTTGTGTTGACACTTTTAGTATGTTATTCTCAGGTAGCCGAGGTGGGCGCGCGGTATAGGATCATGCATGGTTTTTGAACATTCTGATATGCAAACATGTTTTAACTATTATTACTTGGGTTTTTAAGTCGTTCTGCGTGACACAACTTTTGTCTTTGGTTTTTACGCTTCCGCACTTATTTTTCATTTAAACGTTTTTATGGTTTGATTATAACTAATGATTCCGATCCTGTTAGTTCACACCCTCTGAAGGTAAAACTCCGTTAGTGGATTTTGAGGGTGTGGCAGATTGGTATCAGAGCCATTGGTTATAGCGAACTAGAAATTGCATGCATACTAGACTATAACCGCGACGACCCATTAGTTATAATGAACGCACTGCATAGATTTGTGTAGTCTTTGTTATCTTATCTCTTTACCCCTTTCACTCATACGCGCGCATACACGGTTTACCTGTAGGAATGTCGACGCCGCCATCATCATCATCATCATCCGATCCGATGACTCATGCTCACGGGAAAGAACCGCAGATACCTACCGCATCGCCACCCCGAGTATTTCCGGATCTCGAAGCTCCCGCACCGAAGAGGTATCGCTTATCCGGAGGCATGTACGAAAACGAAGTTAGCTGGGATTGGTACCCTAATATGATCAGACGTATGGTCTATCGCGAACAAGTTCCCCCGCTACCCCCACTCGAACCATCCTGCTTATCCCAACACCTTACCACCTATAACCGAACCTGTAGAGCGTGTGCTCGCAGCTGTTGTCTCTTGTTTGGAGCGTGATGTTGGTTACATGCGCTATACGAGAGCGAACGTTTCCGGACTGTTAAAAGATGGAACCGAAACTAAAAAGGAAATTTCCCGCATGATAGTAGCAATGAAGGAAATGCAAGAGGCTAGTGATCAACAGATGAAGATTATGAGAAAGATGCAAGCCGAGATGATAGTCTTGCAAGAGCAACTCCAAGTAGCAAGGACCCGAACCGAGATAGCTTTAGAGCGCTGCGATGTCTTACAAATGCAAATTGCTCAGTACGCAGCCGAACCTGAGGCAGAGCCTGAGGCAGAACCTGAAGCAGAGCCTGAGGCAGAGCCTGAAGAGGAACCCGAAGAAGATCTCGAAGAGGAGCCTGAGGAGGATTCCGAGGAAGATCCCGAGGAGGAACCTGAAGAAGAACCGGAGGAAGAACCGGCAGAGGAGGAGGCACACTCAGAGGTGTCCTCAGACGATGACATCTATGGATGATAACACCCAGATGGAGGGGTTGTCTCCATCCAAACTATTATTTTTCTATGATTTTAAGGATTGGTTTTAAATACTTTGTAGCGAATACAATGGTTTTAATCATGAATTCTTATTTGGATTAATATATGGTTGTGATGTGATGTTTGTTCCTTTTATTTTCTTTCTTACCTATCTTTTATTACATGTATGGTGTGTTTCATATGAAAGAAAAATTCATGTTTAACATTTTATGCTGTGATTCAAGGAAATGGTAGGAAGAAACGCTGGACACGGACGTGGTAATATCAACCTGACTGCAGCAGAACTCCAAACTCTGCTGAATGACCACGCGGCGGCCGCTCTAGCCGCACATGTACAGAAGCAAGCTGGAGGTCCAATTGGAACGTGTACCTTCAAGAATTACCTTGACTGCAAGCCCAGTACGTTTAAGGGCACCGAGGGAGCTATAGGCTTCCTGCGTTGGGCTGAAAAGGCCGAGTCGGCTTTTGAGATGTGTAATTGTCCCCCTGCCAGTAGGGTCAAATTTGCTGCTGGAACACTTGAAGATTCTGCCCTCACATGGTGGAATTCAAACGTGCAGATCCTTGGATTGGAACTGGCTAACGCGATGAACTGGGAGGAGTTCAAAAACATGATGCGAGAAGAGTACTGTCCTAGGGAGGAGATTGCAAAGTTGGAATCCGAGTTTTGGTCATTGAAGATGGTGGGTTCAGAAATCGAAGCCTACACCACCCGTTCTCACGAGTTGGCTGTGATGTGTCCACGGATGGTAGACCCGCCGAGTAAGAGGATTGAAATGTATATTGATGGGTTAGCACCGCAGATTCAGGGCATGGTGACGTCTTCCAGACCAGCCACGATTCAACAAGCGATTAGGTTAGCTCACAAACTAACGGATCAAGCAGTGACCCAAGGTGCGCTACCACCTAGGGGTTCAACCACTAAAGCCCGTGACAACCCGAGTGCTGACAACAACAGCAACAACCCGAGCAACGGAAAGAGAAAGTTTGACAACACCAGATCCTCATCCTCGAACCCCCCACAGCAGCAACACTACCGAAAGCCCGAATTCACCCGTAGCTTCAACAATCACGGTCACAATAACAATAACAACGGTAGCGGGCAGGGTTCGAGCGGCTATGCTGGGAAGTACCCGAAGTGCAACAAGTGTAACTATCATCATGCTGGCCCGTGTGACCGTGTCAAGTGTCTGAGATGCGGAAAGATGGGTCACCAGGCAAAGGAATGTAGAGGAGACCTTGCGGCAAAGGGTGCTCCTAAACCACCTATGACGACGAATGGATGTTTCGAATGTGGGCAGGAAGGTCATTTCAGGAAAGATTGTCCCAAGCTGAAACAGAACGACAACAATGGAGGTAATGGAAGTGGCAGTGGTGGTGGAAACAATGGTAAAGGAAGAGCTTTTGTTATTGGGTTGGGTCAAGCCCGCAATGATCCGTACGTGGTGACTGGTAAGTTCCCTGTGAACGATTGTTTTGCTTCTGTATTGTTTGACACTGGAGCTGATAGGAGTTTTGTGTCGAAAGCCTTTAGTCAACTCTTAGACCTAACTCCAACCCCATTAGATGCTAAGTTTCCTGTTGAATTAGCTGACGGTAAGACTATAGTAACGACTCATGTACTTGCGGGATGTAAGTAAAAACTGGCAGGTCATGTCTTTGATATCGACCTTATTCCTTTTACGCTTAGTAGTTTCGATGTAGTGGTCGGCATGGACTGGTTATCCGAGAACCGAGCGGAGATTATATGTCACGACAAGATAGTCCACATTACTACCCCTTCCGATGAGATCATTTCGATCCGGGGCGAGAGAAACGGCATGACCACCAGCGTCATTACCCTCATGAAGGCGCAGAAGTATCTACGAAAGGGTCATCCGGCAATTTTGACGCAGATTGTTGAGAAACCTGCGGAAGATAAGCGAATTAAAGATATACCGATTGTGCGAGATTTTCCGGAAGTTTTCCCGGAGGATTTGCCTGGACTCCCTCCTATTCGACAAGTCGAATTCCAAATCGAGTTGACCCCCGGTGCAGCACCCATAGCACGAGCTCCGTATTGGCTCGCACCGGCGGAGCTTCAGGAACTGTCCACTCAGTTGCAAGATTTGTTGGATAAGGGTTTTATCCGACCTAGCTCATCACCATGGGGAGCCCCTGTCTTATTTGTCCGAAAGAAGGACGGGACTTTCCGAATGTGTATCGACTACCGGGAGTTGAACAAGGTGACGGTCAAGAACCGTTATCCTTTACCCCGAATTGATGATATGTTTGACCAGCTCCAAGGATCGAGTTATTACTCGAAGATCGATCTGCGATCTGGTTACCATCAACTATGAGTGCGCGAAGAAGATATTTCAAAGACGGCTTTCAGAACACGGTATGGTCACTACGAGTTTTCGGTTATGCCTTTTGGACTAACAACACACCAGCCGTATTTATGGATCTCATGAATCGAGTATGCAAGGCGTACCTCGACAAGTTTGTGATTGTGTTTATTGACGATATCCTGGTCTACTCCAAGGACAAGGCTGACCATGAGGAACACTTAAGGGTAATTCTAGAATTATTGAAGAAGGAACAACTGTACGCAAAACTCTCGAAATGCGAATTTTGGCTTCGCGAGGTTCACTTTTTAGGACATGTGATCAACGAGAATGGTATCCATGTCGATCCCGGTAAGGTAGAGGCCATCAAAAACTGGTAAGCACCTAAGACCCAGACTGAGGTGCGGCAATTCCTAGGACTGGCCGGCTACTACCGGCGTTTCATTGAAGGATTTTCAAAGATTGCCCAACCCCTCATCGCTTTGACTCACAAGGGTACTAAGTACAATTGGGGTGACGCGCAAGAATCCGCTTTTCAACTGTTAAAAACCAAACTCTGTAGCGCCCCTATTCTAGCCCTACCCGAGGGAACGGAGAATTTTGAGGTACACTGTGACGCATCGATACAAGGTCTTGGTTGTGTGCTGATGCAACTCGAGAAGGTTATAGCTTATGCCTCTCGACAGCTGCGGGTTCACGAGAAGAACTACACGACCCATGATTTGGAACTCGGAGCTGTGGTGTTTGCCCTTAAGATATGGAGGCAATACTTGTACGGTACCAAGTTTACCATTTACACCGACCACAAGAGTCTCCAGCATATCTACGATCAGAAAGAGCTGAACATGCGACAACGTCGTTGGGTCGAGCTGCTTAAGGATTATGATTGTGCCATCAAGTACCACCCTGGCAAGGCCAATGTAGTGGCCGACGCCCTCAGTAGAAAAGAAACAGATAAACCCAGACGAGTGCGAGCATTGCAACTCACGATTCATACCAACTTACCCGATCAGATTCGCGAGGCGCAACTCGAAGCTTTGAAAGATGATAATCTTCCATCGGAACTCATGCGGGGCATGAACAAGCAACTTGAAACCAAATCGGACGGGGTCCGATATTTTGAGAACCGGATTTGGGTTCCACGATTCGGAGAGTTGAGAATTCCGGTGATGGAGAAAGCACACAAGTCCAGATATTCCATCCACCCTAGCTCAGATAAAATGTATCATGACTTAAAGGCACTTTACCGGTAGCCGAATATGAAAACCGACATTGCCACCTACGTGAGCAAATGCTTGACTTGTGCCAGAGTCAAAATAGAATACCAGAAACCATCTGGCCTACTACAACAACCGGAACTTCCAATGTGGAAATGGGAACACATTTCAATGGATTTTATCACGGGATTACCTAAAACACTGACGGGATGCGATACCATCTGGGTGATCGTTGACCGGTTGACTAAGTCCGCACACTTTTTAGCGATTAAGGAATCGGACAAAATGGAAAGATTGACTCGCGTCTACATGAAGGAAGTAGTGTCTAGACACGGAGTGCCTGTCTCAATCATTTCCGATCGAGATTCTCGTTTCACTTCTCACTTTTGAAGTCACTACAAAGCGCACTAGGCACACGTCTTGATATGAGCACAGCCTACCATCCTCAGACGGATGGGCAAAGTGAACGAACTATTCAGACCCTGGAGGATATGTTGCGTTCATGTGTGTTGGATTTCGGAAAAAGTTGGGAACCTCACTTACCTTTGGTAGAGTTTTCGTATAATAACAGCTACCACGCAAGTATTAAAGCAGTGCCGTTTGAAGCACTGTACGGACGGAAGTGTCGATCACCACTCTGCTGGGCAGAGGTGGGTGACAGCCAAATCACTGGTCCAGAACTGGTACTCGAAACTTCGGAAAAGATTGTTCAAATCCGAAATCGCATGGCAGCAGCACGAGATCGCCAAAAGAGTTACGCCGACAAGCGCCGAAAACCTCTCAAATTTCAAGTGAATGACCAAGTGTTACTCAAAGTCTCACCTTGGAAAGGTGTGGTTCGCTTTGGGAAGCGAAACGAACTCAACCCACGATACGTTGGTCCTTACCGGATAACGGAACGCGTTGGTCCGGTGGCGTACCGACTGGACTTACCAGCGGAACTCAACAGTGTACACAATGTTTTCCACGTATCCAATTTGAAGAAATGCTTATCCGATGAAACCCAAGTAGTCCCTTTGGACGAACTGCAAATTGATGAACAGCTACGCTTTATTGAAGAACCAGTTGAAATTTTGGACTGGGAAACCAAAACACTCAAGCACAGCAAAATTCAAATCGTTAAGGTTCGTTGGAACTCAAGACGTGGACCGGAGTTCACGTGGGAACGCGAGGATCAAATGATGAAAAAGTATCCTCACCTTTTTGAAGGGCTGACCAAACACAGAAAACCGCGAAACCCGACAAACCGTCAGAAATCACCGGAGGTATGAATTAAATTTCGGGACGAAATTTCTTTCTACTAGGGGATGATATGACAAACAGAAAATTTTTCTTACTTTTTCAGACACTCATCACGACTTGACTTAAATTTTCGGGACGAAAATTCTTTAACATGGGAACTATGTGACAATCGTCAATTTCAGGTTAACTCCGTTAACTCAACTCCGTCAATTCAAACTTAAAGATCACTGAATCTATAACGCACACCTCATTACATTTAAACTAGGGTTTAAATGACGCTTGACACTTACTACATGTGTAGTATTTCGGGATTTGCACCGAAACGCAAACGAGTTGACGCAAACGATTGGCGAATAAACGAAAAACGCCAAAACAATAATTATGTGATAATTATGTGTTAGACTTATGTGTTATGTGATAACATTGTTATAAACGTTAACTCAATGTGCTAGAACTAGTTAATTAAGCTAGAAAAGTAACATTTGAAAGTGGAGGGACCTAAATGTAACATGACTGTTATTAAATAATATTAAGCTAAAACCCTAGCCTCTCTTTCTCTCTCAAAACCGATCGGCCAGCCCCCCTCCCCCCTTGTTCTTGGCTGCCGTCAATCACACACACACACATATACACAAGATCTTTCAAGTTTAATCGAAGATTAATGTGCTAAGAAGGTATAAACAACTATCCTATGTATTTTACATGCTTAATTTTGAGTTTGAATGGGTTAATTATAAACCCTAAAATCTGGAAATTTCATATATTGTGTTCATATGATCTTTGTTTGATTTGATGATGTATTGATGATGATTTGATTACTAGAATTGATATTGTTACATGTTAATTGTTGTGTCTTGATTTTGAGATCAAATAAAACCCTAAACATGTATGTATGGTGTAATTGATGTGCATGGATAGTGATTATGGTGTCTAGAGTGTTATATGAACGGATTATAGTCTATAGATGGTTAATATGTTGAGTTTTGTTGCAAACAGTTTCTGGACAGATTGTGTTGTTGATGTTCAATTGACTGTATCGGGGTGTAAATGTGAAAATTGGTTGAGATTATTGATACTACAGTAAACTAGGTTGAGTCTAGTTTCTAAAGAATATAAATTTGCAATTTTTGGACATGTAAAAGTTAACCTTTATGATTTTACAAAAACGTTGTGCAAAGCTGAGTTGTTAGACCTGCTGTTAGGTTGTTTTGTAAATGTTATATCTCATGAACTACGAGACCAATTGGGTTGGTTCCACTTCTGGAAGTTGACTTATTGAGTTAGGAACCTAACCCAAGTGCTCTTGCATTTTTTAGATTTTTCATTTAACGGGAATTTCAAATAACATTCTGTTGCGCATGAATTTGACTGTTATGAGTTGCTGTAATGATTTGATTATTGTGAGAAACCTAGGTGGAATAAAAATATAATAAAATATGTTCTTGAAACCTAAGACATACATGCTTTTGTGATGATTTTTGGTAAATTAATTTAGATGCTATGATCGGTGGAATAGTACAATCTTTCAAGTAGAATTTCTGTCTCGGTGAAACTAGCTGCTGAATTTTGTGAAAATGCATGAAACATGATAATTGCTAGTTAATTGTTATGTTTTGACCAAATTGCCCCTGCGGGGAATACTTGCTAAATAATTGTGGTGTTTTGACCAAATTTCCCCTGCGGGGAATAGTTGCTAGTGATGTACATTATTAATACATGACACGTAAACGATTGTTCACACACGTAGCGTATCACAAATGTGCTTGTTAAGTCACACACGATTCACAAACAAACACGAAACGTGAAATTTGAATAGGTACTACGTGCCGGGTCTAGAGACTCGTTAATAGTTCCGACACTTAGAAAATCTCTTTGTTGTTTTAGAACGCTAGAGAGAGTTTTCTGTGACGCGCATCACTTGGTGATTTATTTTTGGGAATTCTTCGCAAACAGTGAGTTTCACTTACCCCTTTAAACTGTTTTAAACGCTTTTCACTTGGGGGAGATAACATACTCCGATAAACGCATTTAAGATTTTGTTAGTAAATTATATATCACTTGTAAAGGCTAAGTGGCAAACGAAACATTTGAAGTCCTACACATCGAACCGGTTAATATTTGGAATAGCGAGTCACTGTTGAGTAGTACTACTGGGTTTGACAAACCCCACCCAACGCTAAACTCGACTGGAGGTCGAGCGGGTGTAATTTTGGCTAACACGTACCATGGTCTGGATGACCTGGTGACAAGGCACTTGATAAACAGTCAGCTTCGGTGTCGAACACTTAGTAATACTTGTTGTATAGGCTAGCTACCTATCGATATATAATTGATTTAACACTATCTGGTAACGCAAAACGCTGAACGCAAAACGCTGAACGCAAACGCTAAACGCTTTATTTTATTTAAACTTGTGAACTCACCAACCTTGTGTTGACACTTTTAGTATGTTATTCTCAGGTAGCCGAGGCGGGCGCGCGGTATAGGATCATGCATGGTTTTGAACATTCTGATATGCAAACATGTTTTAACTATTATTACTTGGGTTTTTAAGTCGTCCTGCGTGACGCAACTTTTGTCTTTGGTTTTTACGCTTCCGCACTTATTTTTCATGTAAACGTTTTTATGGTTTGATTATAACTAATGATTCCGATCCTGTTAGTTCACACCCTCTGATGATAAAACTCCGTTAGTGGATTTTGAGGGTGTGACAAACTAGGGTTCCGACTACTAGCATCAACATTTCCCGGCGAGAAACGACAATTTCAATACATGAAAGTTTAGGGGAATGATGGAATGAGACCTACACAAGCATACCCTGCAGACCAAGTACCATTTCGAGCACTCTAGCAACAAAATCGATTTTCCGGGGAATGGTTCTAGCGAGCTGATCTGATTCTTATCATCATCTTCGGTGTCGCTGTCTTCATCGTGGTAGACGGTGGTGACGTGGGTGACAATGGTTGGTCTGGTGTGGTGTGGTGGCGGTGATAAAGATTGTAGAGGCGGGTGATGGAGTTTGGGTGTCTGTGGTTGTAACATCCCCAAAATTTCGATCCAAATTTGACAATTTAGGAAAGTTGAGGGATCAAAAATAATCTCAAGATAAGTAATGAGAAAATATTAAATAAGAAAATATAAGAAAAATAAGGAAAACAAAAACATTTCCTAAAGCTAAGTATTCTTACATGGAAGAAATAAGTAAAGAGAAATTCCATCCCACATTGGAAGATGTAAGAAAGTGGAAGCATTCTACTAAGGTATAAATAAGGAAGATGGAATCCATCCCACATGGAAAGTGGTAACGAAATGGAAGCTCTTTATAAAAAAGAGATTTTCCATAGTTATATTCTTTTATGAATATCAAGCACCAAGTGGTCCTAGCGGGAGGGTGCGTAGCACCCGACGCGCACTCGTACGGGCTCGGGCGAGGACGAGGACGATGGCGAAGGCGACGGAGAAGGGCGTTGGGCGCAATGTGACGCTTTGATGGCACACTTTGGCAGCTCTGGTGACACGTGGAAGCAGGCCAAGACACGCGGCAGAACGTGTCAGACCACGTGGAGACACGTGGCAGACGTGTCAGGCCACGGGGCGACATGTGGCAAGATCTCAGAAATATGGGTATCGTGATACGTGACGAAGGAAGAAAGGAGCCCATCGCGTATCGCGATGGGATCCAAAATTTGCTATAAATAGGGAGGGGATCGGCTCATTTGCAACACACCTCTCCACTCTCTCTCTAGATTTTCACTCTCTCTCTACCTCGGTTTGCGTGCCGAACACCATTTTGCGTGCCACCGAACCGACAAATATCACATCGTAATCCGTGCCAAGCACCCGACATTCCGTCTCGAAGTACGTGCATGACCCGACAACCGAACATTACCTCGATTTGCGTGCTAAGGAAGGTGGATCAAGAACGCCTCGATAAACGTGCGTATAGAGTAGAAGTGCTGCCCGTATAAACTTAGGAATATTTAACTCCAAATACCGTGCGAGGTAAGGGGGTTCTGCCTAAGTTATTATTATATTATTATTAATGGCTTAGATCATAGTCGGAGGTATAGCCAAACCTTGATTACAATTTAGTATTATATAACTTTTCTTAAGCAAATGTTATAGTCAAAATAGTATTTCTTTATGATTAAGAAATATAATACAAAATATTATAATTATGAAATTAATGTTTCTTCTTGAAGAAGAAACTCAGAATAGACGTTTCTTCCTGAAGAAGAAACGTAGCATATAAATGGTAAAGAAAGAAAATAACTAAAGGTCCAAATGTTTTCATCAAGGTTAAAGCTATACGAAATAGACTAAAGGTCTAAAGCTAGATCGTTGATCTAGATATTTATACAAAAATGTTATTCTCGTACTATAGGTCCGAGGTAACAAATGTTTTCATCAAGGTTAAAGCTATACGAAATAAACAAAAGGTCTAAAGCTAGATCGTTGATCTAGATATTTATACAAAAATGTTATTCTCGTACTATAGGTCCGAGGTAACAAAACAAGAAGCAGAAATCAGAAAACAGGAATCAGTATCAGAAACTGATTATAAACAGACAAGGTGAATACGCCTCAAACCTTTTATAATGAGTCAGAATGTTTGCATAGGATTTACGAATTCTTAAAAACTTTGTGTACAATAATAAGAAACAGACACTCTGATTAAGAGTATACATGTGTCTGGATCCAAACATACATGGTGACTCGGCATTTCCCCGAGGCCATGCATATCATCAACCTGCCTCTGAAGGTCTACGGAACTGTTCAGAGAAATGATATTGTGTATATAATTAATTGTACATGGTACTTAGGGTAATTTGATCCCAATGTAGTTGGGTGCCTAATGAGTAGTCACAAAGGTATTATTGTTGGTTTCACAAAGGTATTGAAAAGAGATTTTAGAGTCAGCGTTATTCACCAGCTTTGTGTTGACGTATTTTCCCATCCATGTTACAGGGAAACAAGAAAGGTTAGAACAGACAAGAAAGAAGGAATTGAAGTTATAGTCATTAGATGCTATCTGGTGGCTCAGATATTTTATTTCAAAATATCATAAAAGAATTATGTTTTATAAAGAAATGTATTTGAAATATCAAACGGGTATGTAAACCCGAGATTTTAATAAGTTTTCAATAATATTTTAAAGACTTCCGCTATAAACCGCAACTCTGATGTTTTTACAAAACAGGTACCAACTATTGGTCACCCGCCTGGGCCCTAAAAGTGGGGTGTGACAGTGGTGATCGCAGGGAGAAAGAGTGAAACCACCATTGGCCACCACAAGGTATGTTGCATATTTTCCCCTAAAATTAGAAACCCTAGAACACATATATGTTCGATTCTACATGCTCGGCGACCTGCAGTGAGGCTCCATGCTCACGGGGGGCGGAAGTGACGGTGGTAGGTCTGATTCTCAAAGCCCGTAGTGGCGGATTGAAGGTTCTGTTGTTGGTGGAAATTGGTGGTCGCGATTGCTGGTGAATGCGGCAAGTGGTGGTGGTTTTGAATGTTAGAGAGTTAAGAAGGAAGATGGTGGATAAGGATTCTAAACATACACATATATATATATATAGGTATTGAATCATTTCAGAAGTTTTTTTACAACGAGAAGTGAAGGTGTAACTCCATTAATCCATAATTTCACTATCTTTCTTATGTGTAGGTGCGTTGTGTAGGTGCATATGTATGTGTGTAGGTACGTATGTTTGTATATGTGTATGTATGTTTGTATGTGGCTCGGTACATTTATATATTTGTAGGATGGTTTGAATGTGTAATTAAGATATAAATACAACAAATTTACATATATGTATGTAACATCATATGAAAGTGAGTGAAATTAGGGATTAATGAAGTTATACATTCACTTCTCGCACTTCTCGCTGTAATATCACTTCTCGCAAGATCCATACCCTATATATATATATATATATATATATATAGAAAGAGAGAGAGAGAGAAAGAGGGATTTGCTTGTAAATTTACAAATATACCTTCACGTGCCTTGCACATGACCAGATTTAACGAGAAAATTTAACTGGGTTAGTGCCAAAGGACATTCATTGAAAAACTGTGCAAACATAAATGACGTCTTTTGCCATTTTATCTTAAATCTATTTATGGAAACATTTCAATCTACAAGTGCCATTTAACATATATATATTCCATCAAGAATTGCGTGCACTTTCATATATCGAGCATAAATTATGTCTTGTCTGTGTGTGTCAAGTTGTGATAAAATATGTGTTGGGTTTAATCGGTACGTTTACGGATTGTGGGTCGGCATGTTATCGGGTCACGACTTAGTTTATGGATTATCCTACTTGGTTTTGGTTAACCGGAAGAGTAGGAGTTGTTGTATGTGTAATAATAATGGATTGGTTGGGGTTGACCGATTCAAGTGGAAGTGCACGTTGATGATTTAAGGATGCATGTGGTGTAAAAGAAGTAGTCCATTTAGTGTACCGGTTCTTTAGGAATTAGATTAGGATTATAGTGTTTCTTTATTATCCCACGTTTCATTATAAAGGCTATAAATAGCCTTCTTAGTTTATTTTAATATTGTACCCTTTTCTTGATAATATAAAGAAGCTTTCTTCTTCAAATATTTATAACTTTTCAATTTGTATACATACGTGTGTGTATCGTGTATAACTAGGGGCCTGAACCTACGATATCGGTATCAATATTTATATTATCGTAATCGCCAGAAACGGACCAAGGTATGTAGTAAATGGTGGTGGCTGCCCCCGGGGGCGGACTCACATGTTAGTGAGGGGTGTCCCCCGTCTCCTGTGAATTTTTTTTTTGTGTTAATATACTGGAAAATTTTCGACCGACCCCTGTAAAATTTTGACCCCAACCCCTGTGAAACTTTGAAGCCGAACCCTGTATAATTTAAAGACGACCCCATGAGATTGTTAACGTGTAGTCATGAGTTTGAGACACATTATTAGCACTTAATTTTGGTTTTTTGAAACAATTGTCATAAAAGAGCAAAAAAATCTTAAGTTTGATTTAGGCATTCAAAATCGTTATATCGGCCCTGATAAATGATGGTTCGGTTGGTGAGGATGATCAGAAAAAGTCTGGATCGTGATAAGAATTAAAGGTATTCTTCTAATGGAAAAAAATAAATATGGATAATGGTGGAGATACAAACAAAAAAGAGGGTCGAATTATCAATCATCTTCCATGTGCACATGGGTTATTATTAGATAATCAAAAATTTTACTATTGACTTTATTGTGTGTAGCGGTGGGCAAATAAATCGGTTAATCGAAACGATTTGAAAACTGAACTGAAACCGAACCGGTTTGAAACCGATTATGTATAAACCTGTTTGAAACCGATTATGTATAAACCGGTTTGGAACCGTTTAAAACCGTCGGTTTTAAACCGGTTTGTAATTTTCTCCTCCAAAACCGGTTCCAAACCGGTTAAAAGAACCGAAACCGGTCAAAACCGGGAAAAAACCGGTTAAAAATCGAACTGAACCCGATCAAAACCCGAATCAAAACCAATCATAACCTAGTCAAGAAATCAGTTTCAACCTAAACCAAAACCTCAAAACCGATCATAAACCGGTTTTAACTTTTCGTTCCAGGCCTTAGTTACTTAGTATAACTACTGTCATCTTTTGTATGTGGAACTCAGTTTTGATATTGAATTTTTTTTCACCTCAAACCAATAGTCATATGGCTATGTATCCTTACTTTCTCACAAAATTCAAAAACGAATACAATAAAAAGGCAGACAAACAGGCAACACGTTGCGCGGCAATCTCTCTTTGAATAGCAAAACTAAAATCTTATTAGTATTTTAATACCATAAAGTATTTAATAAGACTTAACTAAACGTTCGATTACTACTTAGATCATTACAATAACAATAAGTCGATTTTTATTACTTTTAGGGTTTCGAAAATGGGGTAAACCAAACCGCTATTTTTAGCAACTTTTCTTGCATCTCTCAACCAGATGTAAACCTTTCTCCTTTCTACTATTTAAATTAATTTGAAATAGTATTTAATTTAAACATAGTTATTTCATGCTCATGAAACCAATTCAACACTTTATCATCTAATGAATGATACAAACAACCTTGATATTTTATTAACACTTGTTACATTGACTTTTACAAAAACAGACAGAAAACAAATAACAACTCCGCTGTAATCAATCAACCACAAGACCAGCTTTATTCTTGACACACATCCAACTTAGCTCATAGCTTTATACTTGACACACACCCAAGTCTAGTAAAGGTTACAATGCATGATCATATAATAGCCCTCTTCACGGACGTAATTGTAACACTCGCACCCAATGCCGATTCACTTACCTCCACCTCAAACGTGTCATACCGTCGAAAAAACTCAATCACAAACAACCTCGTTATCAACACAACAAAGTCTTTCCCAGCACACTGTTTATTCCCAACTGTCGGACTCTCGGTCTCCGGTCCATTAGACCACATAACATACTTCAACAAAGCCTCCCCGTCCCCAACGAACCGATCAGGGACAAACTCCTCGGGTCGGTCAAACACTTTGGGGTCCTTGGTTGCAAATGGTTGGTACCCGAATAACATCTCGCCTTCTTTGATTTCGAAAGTGTTGTCGTGTGATGAGATTGTGAAGTCGCTTTTGGCTTTACCATATTGAGGAGGAACTGGTGGCTGAATACGAAGAGACTCGTACACGACGGACTTCGTTAACGGCATCTTTTCGATTGCATTCAGTGTTACCTGCCCAAAGCCGTATAATAATATAGCGGTTCTTATTTCTTTCGCTAGTTGGGCATGTAATTTTTCACCGGCTTGTGCTATCCATTTGAGTGTGCTGGGGAACAGGATCTTCATTCCACCTGTTAATGCAAACAAGCTATATTTACTCAAATTGGTGTTTGTTTTTGGGTGAACCATGAAAATGGACATGTTATTATCACTGCTGAGTAATTGAGTATTATAAAATAGTCAACACTTTTATTTTACAAAATGTTATTAACTTACTTTTTTCTAAATTAGAAAATGTTATTGAGAGGCAACATGTTTTTTTTAATTATATTGTTGCAGAAGGTGATCCACAGTTACTCGCAGAACCTGAGAAACCAAATATTTATATTTAATAGAATAGGCTTTGTGATTCAAAAGGGGATAGCGGCGCAACTTGTTGCGCGTTTACCCATTATCCAGATGTAGCTAGGTTTGTGTTATATAAAAAAAAACAAAAAAAAAATTATATTGTTTATAAATTATAATTATGTAATATTTTCTATAAAATTAACTTCCATGCATTGATAAATAAAGTTTTGCAATTCGATTTGTTTTTAACATTTTGTTTTTTTTCTTTTACCTTTTTAGTGCTATAATAATATTTTTACATCCTTGCCATGCATACGATATATAATTTTATATATTATTGTGTGTATTATATTCACATATATACAGACAAAGTGTATATATAATTATCAAAATATGCATAAGCATATATACAGTTACAAAAATATAACCAAAAGTTTAATATATGCATGGTTCCATAAATTTGATTAATTTTTTTTTTACAAATTGAGAATTTTCAAAAAAGATAATAAATTTATAAAAAAAAAAACGTTTAGAAAACAAGCTTGATTTATCCAGTGGCATCTATCGATCAATCTGGAATTGCTTCGTCAATTTTAAAAAGATGGTGAAGAATCTAAAGCAAGAGAATGAATATAAGATTATTGCATCAAGGAACAATTAGTAAGACTGAAGGGTGTGGGGGCTTCAAAGGGGGCGCTAGAGCCCCTCCGCTCGCGCCCCAGGCGCTAATACCACACCAAATGGCGCTAGAGGGGGCGCTACTGAGGCGCAAACACCACCCGTGAGCATGGTAGCGGGAGAAGAGAGAGAGGATGTGGGGCTTTAATATGGGCGCTAGAGGGCCGCTACCCACACCAGGGGCTCCAACATCCCCTTATCCAGTTTTTCTCTCTGCCACACGTCATAATATTATTGGTTTTTGGCTCTGCTGGAGCCCCCACTAGAGCCCCCACACCCCTTAGTCTAAGGCTGAGGGGTGTGGGGCTTCAACGGGAGCGCTAGAGCCCCTCCGCTCGCGCCCCCAGGCGCTAACACCACACCACCGGGGCGCGAACCGGGGCGCTAACGGGGCGCTAGCGCGGAAAACCATGCAGGCGCAAGCTGGTTAGCGGGAGAAGAGAGAGAAAAGCACGGGATTTGATGGTTTTTTGACCGTTGGGAGCCGAACAAACCAAAAAAAAAATATTTTTCCTATATAATTATACCCCATTAAAGCCCCCATTAAAGCCCCCCACACCAGGGCCAGGGGCTCCAACGGGGGCTCTAACACCCCCCTTATCCAGTTTCTCTCTCTGCTACACGTCATAATATTATTGGTTGGAGCCCTCATTAAAGCCCCCATTAAAACCCCCCACACCCCTCAGCCTAACAAGTTATAAAAATGAAGATTATTTTGTTAAATTAATGGTCAATGTATTTGGTGATCGGTGATCATTAATCAATTATTAGCAAGTTATAAAATTAAGATAATTTTGTTACATTAACAGGTCATTGTCATTAGGTGATCCGTGATCATTTAATCAATTATTAGCAAGTAATAAAAAATTAAGATTGTCTCGTTAAATCAAAAGGTCATTGTCATTTGGTGATCATTTAATGTTTTCCATATTTGTATTTCTATATCTCTTGTTCATAATTTCATTTCAATTATCTATAAAATTAACTTTCATGTTGCATTATCAAATAACATATGCTCACCAAAAGTATTGAAGCAAACCGCGAATAAGATATTATGCAAAGCTTCATCTTTCGGAATCCCTAATGTCTCAGCTTGCGCCACCACCGAAGTCGCCGCGGACTCGAAATAATTATACAGTTGCTGATAACTACTCTGAATCAAAATCGGCGGCAGCGGGAAAGTATGGAGAAGAGGTTCCTCCAAGAACCAAGGAAGGCCAAGAGTTAACAAAGGATGAAGATTAAACAACACCCAGGCATTAATCAAAGTCGGACCGGTTAGTAAGAGTTTAGTTACTTCAGGGTTCGAGTTGAAATAAGCCCGACCCAGAAACCGGAAAGCCGCTAGCTCACCAAGGTCGTTGAACGCGGCTTTACCAGTTAAGAGTAACTCGGCTTCAAGTGCAACAAAGAGTTCAGTGTAAGTGAGTTCAAACTGCGGAATGACTCGGTTGCTTGCGGATTTAAGCATGAAGAACAATAGGTTCTTAAGTTGTTCATGTCTCGGTTCGGATGGATCGAGGTAAGAGAGTACACGGTATCCGCCAGTGAGGCTGGTGGACGGCATGTAAGTCCCGGTGAACAAATCTTTCTTTTCGACTTTGGAAACGTCGAAGAGGACCGGAAAGCTTTTGGCGTCGAGTAGAACGATGACTTTGGAGTTTTTGCTAATGAATGGGCCGGGTGGCATGTTGGCCCGGAAGACTGTCGACTTGTATTTCTCAGCCCGGGACCGGAAGTACTCGTCTGGGCTGCCAGGGCCGTAAAAGTACTCGAGTCGGTCGATAATGGGTTGGATGAAAGGAAGGCCGTAGGAGCCTGGGATGGGAATGAGTGGGGTGTCGTCGTCGACGGTTAGGGATGTTTCAGCTAGCAATGGTTCCATTTTTGAGTGTTGAGGAAATGGTGTGTATTTGCATGAATGAATTGGATTGTATTTATAGACTAGAAAGGTTATTAATTATTTTCTTTTGTTTGCATATTTTATACTTTAGTTAATTAAATTTTACAACACGTGTATTAATTGATTGAGCTAGTGGTGGAATAATAAGAGATACTTGGTGTTTCATATGACCAAAGTTCGATTCTTGTTCATAGTATTTAGTTTCAGATGCAACAGGATGAAAGATAAGAGACTAGGTGAATATGTGGTTTTCAGTAGTCGGATTCTTGAACTAACGGTCTTTATCTCACCACATTGTCGTGTTTTTGGGCGAGTGTTCACGAACGTTGGCCTTAGATCTGGATAGAAAGATGAGTGTATCCCGATGTGATGAATTTAGTCAGTACCCCAGAATTTGTTTATAGTTAAAAAAAACACATGAATTAATTATGTATTTACTATATTTTGTTAGGGTGCTGTACCCTTTCTTGTATTTTACTAAACATACCCTCCTACAAGTATATACCAAATACAATTCAAGACTCTTACTTTTCTTTTTATAATTCGTATCCTATATTATTTTGATCTTAACATCTTATAATAAAGGTAAAGCTCAAAAGAGTTTGCACTTTACCTTTATGACTATTTCCTAGGCACCTCCATGAATTTTAATAAGGTAATATGTCTTAAACACATGTGGCAAGCTTATTACTTGGCCGAGGTTTCAAAGAATACGACCGGTTTCTATTTATTTAAGTTCAAGAGTGAAATGAGGATGAATAAGGTACTTGAAAAAGGAGTTTGGATGGTTAATAACATTCCTATTTTTCTTAATAAATGGGTACCGGGCTTATGTCTTGAGAAGGTTGAGCCATCGGCTATACATTTGTGGGTTATCGTTCATAATGTTCCTATGGAGCGGAAAGGGGTATGAGTAAAGTCTTTAGTGGGGTTGGTGTTCCGCGGTTGTTGGATAAAATTACTCAAGCTCGTGTAGTGGGTAAAACTGGTAAAATGGGGTATGCCCGTATGTTGGTTGAAGTAAAGGGCGTGTCTAATTTACCGGACGAAGTTGAGGTAGAATACCCGGATGGTCCGAATTGTAATGCTGGTATTGGTGTTTTGAAGGTTTCCTATCAATGGAAACCCGCTACATATTCCCATTGTTGTGTGTTTGGGCACTCGTTTAATCTTTGTAATAAAAGGCCTCATACAGAGGAAGAGGTGGCAGAGAAGGTTGCAAAAGAACAGCCGAAAAATACTTCTAACATTGTTGAATCTCCATTTGGTGATAAGCTTGACGGTGTTACCCCGGTAATTTATAAATATACATTTACAAAGGAACTTGGCATTACTGTGTAGTAAACTGTGCTTGACTGATTGTAACCATAAGCATGGTTTCTAAGTGCTACACATGGTCTGGTACGTGGTTGTTAACTGATGACATATTGCCCACCAGCTTTCCACGTGTGTTGCCAACAACAAGTAGTAGATGTTATCTTTTAGCCTTTTAGGTAAACCAGAGAGAGAAATAAATATTCATCTTTCATCTTTCTTTGCTCTCTCCTCTCATCTAGATTGTGCTTTTGACTCTCGATGTCACTTATCAGTTCTCAATTGCCATTGTGTGTTTCCGGGTTCCATTTTGGTAACCCTAGGCGGCCACAATGTTTTGAGGTACACTGGTTGTCTTTGTGTTGCCGGGTTCCGTTTTGGAAACCCTAGGCGACGGCGATGCGGAGGTATATGACGGTATGATTTTTTCGTATAGAGAGAAACAGAGTTGTTGCTCTGTTGTTTCCGGCGGCTTTCCGGCCGTCTATGGCAGCGGCAGCGGTAGACGACATTCCTCACGATTCATTGATTCTGTGCATTATGATGTTGTCGCCGTTGTCGGGTTCCATTTAGGTACCTTAGGGGCGGCGGGTCGACCACCTGCCGTTTCCATGGCTATGGCGGTTCCTCGACTCTCTTATCTAGACAAAGAAAAGAAAGTAAGAGTATCATAAACAAGAGTGTGACTGTGATGATGATTTGAGTCTATATCTGGGTGATAAAGGTTATGATGATGAGTGTGGCCTCATCTGAGCCTCCATAGTTGTTGTTTCTTTATGTTGATGATACAAAACGACTATTTTTAAGGCTATGATGATATGAGCTTGCTTTTGTGATATATGTTTTTACGAGGTCTTTTTTTACTTAATTTGTGCTACTTTGGTTTTATTTGTGTCTTGAATTTGTTTTCCAAGTGTCAAGTTAATTCAGTTAATTTTTGTAATGAGGAGAAAGATGCTACATCAATTTCACTTACAACCATCTCAATTTGCGTACCATGACCAACATACTTGGTTTGACGTAAAGTTTTTGTAGTATATTGCAAGTTTTGGAAGTGCAAGGATGAGCAATTTTAACCATTAGGGCATTCATTATTCCGTCTTAGGTTCGTTAATGCCGGTAGGGTTTGTGATTAAATATTTTGTGTTTACTTCAGGTTTATTTTGAGGATGGTTGAATTAAGACGTTGTGAATTGGTTGAGAAGGTAATAAACTCTTTAAAATTTTTATAGTTGTGTTGGTGACGGTTCCAGTGTCTACAATTCACAACTTATGAGAGATCATACTATCCGTCATTTGATCCACCATTGCTGTTTCATTCATAAAACTTTGCTGCATATGAAACACCATGATTGCTAATACTCTTAAGGTCCACCCAAAAAATTTCATTTGAAGGTGCATATGAAAAAAGGATTTAATTGACTTCTCTGTTAGCTGTGAAAAAAACATTTATTTTGTGCTATGAGAGGATTTTTGCAAACCTAGGTGTTTTTGAGTATTTATTGTTTTGTGGCACTCTTGCATCAATAAATCATACTCATATCAGTTTTTTTGTTTACTTGGACATACTTTCAAAGTATGTTTGTATGAACTAATAGTCAACTACATTATTAAGTATTGTGATTACACCTTTTGAGATTCGTTTTACGTCAATATGGTTTTTTGTAGCAGGTCTGAATTTCTAGACAAACCCGGCGTAACAAGCGGGTGTGAAACACTCTAAAACGACACTCGAATAGACTGCCCATCCCCCGCAACGCGGGGGTCAAAATACTAGTTAGGAATAGACGCAAAGGAAAGGATACCACTAACGAGCTTCATAAGCATGTCACGGTGTCAAAAGGTTTAGTTTCTGATGCTAGTGGTAAGTCTACTGGTAGTAGATCGTTGAGAAAAAGTGGTAATGATAAATCAAATATATTTGCAAGTAACGTCAATAATTCGAGTACAAGTGGTAATACACGTGGTGCTAACAATAGTAAGGCGGGGTTTAACTTTACTCAAGCAGTTCATGAGCCAGATTCCCAAACAAACATATTTGAAGTGCTCTCCGATCCCGTGTGTGAATTTAATCGACCTGCTGAGGAACCGGGCATGTTGTTTTCGGTAATGGACTTCAATTTGAGTGTTAAACCTAATAAATTGGTGGTTAAAAAGTCAAAATTAATCAGCCGGATCTTATGTCCGTGGAGGATATTATTGATAATCGTATGGTTGAAAAACATATCCGGGATGATATGTTAAGTGAGGAAGTGCTTGATGATTTCCAAGGTGTTGTTAACGAGTGTCAAACGGTAGGTGACAACGCAAAGGAGGTTGAGGCTACGATTAGGATGGTGCGTTACTTGGTGATGAATTTTGAGGGCATGGAAGATCTTGTTTGTAAGGTTATAGAAGAAGAAGAGTTTAGATCCCTAGGTTGAGGTTTGGTTAACAAGATCTCTTTGCATTGATGGTTGTTCGGGTGTTCCCTTGTTAGTTTTCTAGAGGTTTTTTTGGTGTTTAGACAATCTTGCTTGTTTCGTTGGTTTTGTATTGGGTTTTTTTTTGCTAGTTTCCCCACCAGCCTTTTTATAAAATTTGTCGTTCAAAAAAATATATCTTATAATTTTAAGAAAACAATTCAATCAAATATTGGAATGGTATTATTCCTCATACTCCGCATACTGAATTACATATATGATATATCCTTTCCAAAATATGAATGGTAATATTCTTCATCGATCATTAACAATATTCTCTGCGTACATTCCTGAAATCTTTCACCATTCATATGTACACAAAGAACTAAAATTATTTACTTTGCAAAATCACTCAAGAATTCGTGCTTTCAGATAACATATATTTGTTGAAACTAAAGCATATAAAAATGTCGGCATTTTCTATAAACGAGGTATACTGTCATTAGGCATTGAAATTAGGATTGTAACTTGGTTTATTTTCTATCTCAGGTTTTCAAATTTGGATTCTTACAAAGTAAATATAGAATTGAATGATTCTTAACTTTTATTTCCAGGTGTTTAAGTCTCGTGAAGATTTGATGGAATGGGTTCAAAACATCACAAGCACTTTTGATTACGTTATTATCACTAAAAGATCAAAATCAAGGCCAAGTGACAACATGTCTAAATTGATACTTATTTGTGAACGTGGTGGCGTGTATAAAGCGGTTACAGATACAAATAGAACAGCGGGTGGTACGTGTGGCATGACCCTTTTTTTATTTTGATTTTGCATTCAATGTAAGTTAGTCTTAGACCATGTATTATGGGTAATTCTCATCATTCTTCATTATTTGTCACACATGCGCTACATTAGTTTTTCCTCCATCATTCAATTCTATCGCTCAATCCATGTTATAGGTCATTTTTTCATCCTTTCTCATTTTCTTTTTTTATTTAATACATTAGTTAATTAATTAATTTAAACTCTAAAATCTGAACTTAGTCATTGAAAATAATATTATAAAATAAACTAAAACTTAAAAAAATAAAAAAATTTTAAGACTTAAACGTACAATATCTAGTATTCGTTGTCGAAAAGAGGCGGTAGTGACCATATATGTTCGACCAAATCTGAACGTCGTGTACCATGCATATATTCATTCTCCAAAGCCAATCTATTATACTATCTTTGTGATTTGTCAACCGGTTGATATTAAACGTTGTTTTCATCCTCATTGTACTCACAAATTTCACGCCCAATATCTTCAATAATCATGTTATGCTTAATGACTATTGCATACATCATTCGTTTATTTATTTTTTTGGCAACCATGCTCGTGTCGTATTGTTCAATATGTGTCACTTTGAATTTATGACACCAAAGCCTCTTTCGATATCCTATCTTGCCGCCTCGCGAGTCCCCTTAAATTTCCTTTGTTTTTTGTCTCGTGGGCATGTGATGGATTTCAAAAACATGGACCGGCCATGACGGATATATCCCGTCACCAAGATAACAACTGTGTTTGTATTTGACTCCCGAAACTTGAAAAGTTGAATCCGGAGTCGTACCTTCTGTGATGTCATTGAAAACCCGACTGATGGAGTACTTTTAAGTCATTATTTGTACCGTTAACAACAAAGTAGGTATGCCAAATCCATAAATCTTGTAAAGCACTTGTAAAGATATACTCAGGTGTGCATGATCACCTGGTATGCAGTGAATGCGCTAAGCATTGTGACAATTTTCCCACTTTCAACTCATACAATCAGTGATACCAAGCATTCCAAGGATTCAAGGAATCCATGTTTTAGTTCATGTCATTCCTATAATTTTTGAATATCACTCCAAGTATGGTTAAATAAAAATCTCTTCCTATATAGTTTAATAATATTTTTGCAAAAGTTATAAACACTTTTGCGTACCGATTTTTCGAACATTTGAAGATACTCGTTCAAAGCATCATGTGTAATTTCGTACGTAGGCCATATGTCGGATTGCTACAGTGGGCTTTTGTAGAAGACTAAAAGCTCTTATCACTCTCGCATCGGGCCTAATTCAAACCACAAATCCATTCTTTTTTTGTCTTCGAGTATTCTTAGAAATAGTTGTTTACTCATTCGGAAACACCTCCTAAACCGTTCATTTGTGAAATTTGTATCTTCAGCAAAGTAGCCGGTTACCAAACGTTCGTGTACACCTTTTCGTCTTGATTCAACTGAGCTTTTCTTATGAGTGGGCGCAGTGTATGCTCGTCGTCGAATATCATCTCGATTGCACACTACATTGCATGAAGAAAAAAAATTCTTATCGTCGAACGAAGATCATGCATCCATCCTCAAGTTTTTGGTTGGAATGGTTTTTTATTGGTTGAAATGCTTTGTTTAACTGTTTTGAGAATGATTTGTTTATATATATGTATTTATAATATAAATAAATATTTTCTAAAAAAAATAAGCGAGGTCGCAAAACATGTTAGGCGGACCCTGAGTGTTGAATGAGTAGTTGGGTATACTCAGAGTAATCGGGCATGGAAAATATAAAGAAAATTAACCTTTGGATATTATATATAACAAAATATCACAACTCACTATAATATTTATAACAAAATAGATGAATATCAAAATAAATAAAAGAAACATTTTTAAATACTAAATTATTCGAAAAATTGCTAATAATTAATTATAAAATGATATTCGTTCTTTAATGTTATAGATATACGAATTATGTTTTTCTAAAGTCAAAATTGGCCCAAGTTGACTGACCAGAACCGATTATGTGTATCACCCCAACGTACGACGGAAATGCTGGGGCGTGAACTGATTGCCCACAGCTCTCAAGGTTACTATTATGCAACATTATAAATTTTAATATCTAATTAATAAATTCAAATAAAGTAAATATTCCATACAATATCCCAATCAAAACAATAGTGCATCAAACAAACAAAAACCATAAAAATAAATATCATCTCATTAAGTTTTCTCTAATAAAATTCCTTAAGTGATCTTCCAAACTTTACCTACTTCACATCACACAATGACCTGCATATGCGTTGAAAATAAAATAGTTTTGTCAGCACAAGGTTGAGTGAACAACATACTAGTTTAAATGTACATATAGTATATAAAAAAATAAGTAATGCAACAAGTCATATGAGAATAACAAATTAAGCAAATGAGCAAGTATAAATGAGATGTCGAGAAGCAAATAGGCTATAACGATTGGCGTATGATCATACTATTTCTGAGATTATGCTGGACCTCTCCGAATGCGATTCACAATGAGCACATAAGCACATAACAATATGATGTACAATTTAATAGCACATAAGACAATAGTTGCAGTTTTGTGTATAAGTATATATAAAAATATATTTATGCATATGTCCCCAAAACGTGGAAAAAGAATAAAATATGAGGAATGGGGTACTCACCTCAAAGACGAACAGAGGTGATTAAGATAATGAGAAGGCGGGTAAGTCACACACGAATGATAAAGTCTAATGAGAAACAAAGAGAACGGATGCGCTAAGTAAAGATTTATTATTAACACTAGTTAAACAATATTATCATAATTTAATATTATATAAGGATTTATTATATAAAATGATTATTTTAATTTATGAAAACATAACTTAAATATTATTTGTAGTTTTATGAAATTAGTTTACTTGATTTATATATTTATTAAAACATTAGTTTTTAAGTTATAATATACTTTATATATGTGTGTATACATATATATATATATATATACATATATATATATATATATATATATATATATATATATATATGAGTATCATTTCAGAACTGTTAAATTATTTAAGAACTTGAAGGAACCCTTGAAAACTAATATTTTTTGTAAAAAAATTTGTATGTTAATGTTATTTAAGTGTAGCTTTATCATTTTTTATATTTATATCTTTATTTACGATTACAATTTTGAAAATTAGTTTTTATACATGTCTATGTTTTGTTTTACACTTATGTAAATTTGTTAGTACATAACATTTACATATATGTAAACTTGTGATTAATATATGTAATCAACAATTTTTATGTAAAATATGATAAGACTACTCTTAAATAATGTTAATATATAAAAAATATTTTAAAAATTTTTGGTTGTTTAGAGTTCCTAAGAGTTCGTAATTTTTTTAGAGTTCTTAAAGGATACTAAACCTATATATATATATATATACCTTAATGCACATATATAAGAACGAAACATGTGAAAAACGAGTATTACAAAGCCGGTTCTTTTTAAAATAATCTTTATTAGTTATTATTATTATTATTATTAATATAATTGTTAATTGTTTAAAAAAGGAATAATAACAAAAAATCACCAAAAATATCGGGGTGCAAGGGGTCGAACCCGCGACCTCCACCCGTAACACGAGTGTTTATCCAGCAGGGCTATCAGCGATGTGCAAACAAATTTGGTTTCATTTAATTAAATACACAAACTTAAAGCTACCGGTTGCATATAAACCCTAACATATCAATTTGATTAACCCGTCGAAATCAATCAAACTGATATTGGGGCTTTTGATCAGTACGTTAGTCTGGTTACCCATCGAAACCATGTGTTCAATTACCTTTTGTGATGACCGGAGATAGGGTAACAAAGCTCAACAGTGGATGGCGGTAATGAGTATGAACGAGCAACTCAAAGACCAAATCAATCTAATTATACATGGGGTTTAGGTCGACCACTATGTAAGGATTGTATACGCGTAATTAATTGAAATATTATAAAAGATTTATTGATCAAGGGTTAATAAAATTGTCGGTTTGTTTAAAAACGAAAATGGATCACGATAAGATATAATTAGCTGGTATAAATCGTCGGTTAGGCTGAAATTACTAAGATTACGAGATACACAAGATCAAATTCATCAATTAAACGAGAATTGAGGTCCAAGTTAGTGATTATTGAATTCGGGTTCAAGAAAACCCAAGTGGACACCGGTATGGGTAAACGGATATCCAATTGATAATCTGGATTATAGCAATATTTACAGTCTAGTCCGTGAAAAGTTTGAGGTTGGATACATATGAGGTATAAATTATATAGTTTGGGCTAAAAGTGTAAAAAAATAAAGATTAATTATAAATATTTAATATTAATAAAATAATCAAGCTCACTCGATAAACACAATATTTTTAATAAAAATAACCCGAACATTGATCCGAGTCGGGTAAAAGTATAAGTTCGAAAACCCAAGCTGTTATAGTCTCCCTTACTTTAGGAAATTTCATCCCGAAATTAAGGAATACTATAACAACACTATTAAATAAAAATACATAATACAGAACTTTCAGTAGTTGAAGTAACGCTCCAAATAAAAATCCGATAAGGACACTTATATATATGATGTACCAACATTGTATCCACCATGTCTTTATCATCTTTACATTCGTATCGTTATCTCAACTACTTTCGGTTCTTCATTATGACAAACAACTATTCGGATCATGATTTCCATGCGAGGACTTTCGTAATTATGTATGCATCCATAATTACTTAGATTGTCGGATGGTCCATATAACTCGTCCTATTGTGTGGGTTACAAAACATTTGATTAAAACATGATTTTGAGGAAAACAAAAATTTTAAGTAGTCTTAGTCAGAAAATAAATGTATAAAAGGATTCCAAAAGTTGCAATGGATTTTACTAAAGCAAGGAAATTTCAAAGACATCGCAAATATATAAGTATTTGAAGAAAATATCACTTATTAACAATTAAGGGTAATGAAGGTAAGAAAAAAAGTAGATTTTAATAAACAATCTTTTTAAACAAAGGAACTTTATTCATAAAATAGAAGATAAATAGTCCAAATACGGAAATAATCCAAGGCCATAAAGAGGCGTTACAATACGTAATTAAGAAAAGGACAAAATAAATTAAGATAGATAAAGGGAAAGACAAAGGTATTCATGATCGTTGAGTAGCTTAATTTTCGTGACTTGAGGCACCTGGAGGAGTTGCATTCATAGGAGTAGGAGCAGTTGGGGTAGATTGGCTTGGAATAGCTTGAATGGGTTGAGCTTGCATAACAGTCTCTTGAGCAGAGTAGGCTTGGTACACTTGAGCTTGCGGATGTGGGGTCTGATAAAGTTGGGTTAAGTAAGGTTGACCTGAATTGATGGGAGGAGCTTGACGGACATGAGGTGGTTGGGTTTGAACTTGGCGAGCATAGGTCAAGTAATAGGGTGTAGTCCTAGCTTGGGCTTGATGGGCATGGATAAGTGAGGGCACATGTTACGGAGATGATTTGGTTCTCCACAATGATAGCAAGCACGGGTATTAGAAGCATCGGGTTGAGCACGTGTGGTGACTTGTACATTAGGCGGGATACAAAAAGTGTTAGCAAGGTAGCCATAAAGGTTGCATTGGGTGCATAGTCGGCAAGGGGTTTGGGCAGAGTGATGAAAGTTACACTTGGCACATAGGGTATGAGGACCAAAGTAAGTCTTTTTGTTCGGGGCAGTTTGGTTTTGGTTAGGAGGAGGTTGGTTATTGGGTTGGTTAACGGTATAGGCTTTACGCTTGCTGTTGTGGTTGTCGTTGCGTGATTATTGTTATTGGAAGCAGGTTTGGGTTCAGCTTTAGCATTAGATGATGAGTCGGTTTCAGTCTTGTCGGGATTAGGCTTGGAATCCTTGCGAAACAAGGCTCCACCCCAAACATTACTATCGGTGAGAGAGACAGCTAGGTCTATCGCCTTAATAATGGTTAATGGGTCACGACTCATCACGGAATCACGGAAGTTGATCGGAAGACCACAAATGTACTTCTGGAAATCGCGGTCTCGAGGGTTACCAAGTGGGGCACAATACGGCTAAGCTCACGAAACCGGTTAGAGTAGGTGGAGTTATCCCCACCAATCTATTTAAGTTCCCAGAATTCAGCCTCCAATCTTTGTGGTTCGTGTTCCGAGAAAAATTCCTTCGTCATTGACTCTTTTAGTTCTTCCCAAGGCATAGACATGGCCAAATCAGACCCTTGGTCGTTCCTCAGGGCGTTCCACCAAATGAGAGATCGACTCTCGAATCGGCTTGAGGAAAACATGGTCCATTTGGCATCCGTACATTCGCAGAGGATGAAGATGTTTTCATTTTCCTCGAACCATTGAAGCAAAGCGGTGGCATTTTCCTCACCACGGAAAGATGGAGGTTTGGTGCTCAAAAAGTTACAGAAGTCATGGTTATTTGGTGGAGTCGAGGTGGCTGAACCGTTGGAGTTTAGGCTTTGGATCTGTGTGACTATCGTGGGCATTGCAGCAACGAATTCTTTTGTGATCCTGGAAACCAAGCGGCGGTCGCGTGAATCAGATGAACGTTGGTGACGAGACTGATTTCTTAGAGACGACATTCTATAGGGATAAAAAATGAGGATTTATAAGATGAAAGATAAGTTGAGGAAATCATTAGAATAATAATATGTCTACGTATGCAGATAACTTATAATAACGTTGTCTTAAGAAATAAGGGGATTTGCGTCATAAGGATTAAAAGTAAAAGATTATAAGATGATCGGGTACATTGCGTAAATAGTTATTAAATGATGTAGTTAATATGATTAATGTGAGATGACTAGACGAGGAGATAAGTCAGTTTAAAATTTAGATTTTCATTTGATTAAGTTTACAATAAACTAACGAAGTATAAATTGTGGATGTTGGTGTTGGCCTCCCATGAGCTTTCCATGGCAATTTGAATGGCCCAGCGAACTAACGAATAAAAAGAACTGAGTTGGACAGCCAATGAGCGTTACATGGCATTTTGATTGTCCTAACAAATTAACGAATTAACAAATGAAGTTTGTCGGCCCGATGAGCGTTACATGGCGTTTTAACCGACCAAACTAAATAACGAACTATCAAAATAAAAATTGGATAGTCAGAGTATCTCGTGAATCACCACGTTGATTACTCCAACAAAAATACGAAAACAAGTTGAGTAATGGATAGACGGGATTCCCGACTAGCCATTAAAATAACATAACACCATAATCGAAAAGGTTACCGAATTTAAGCCACGAACCACCGTGAATTCAGTTTAAAAAAATATTATAAGGAATGCAACCACTAATGTGGTCACGGTTGACTGCCTAGGGTGTCGGTCATATGTCATTTTCGGGTCTAGCTCGGGTCCATAGGGTCGAGTACTATGGTCAGGTTACCCCCCATGTAAGGAATAACATCTTACCGGCCTTTGGTTCTCAGAACCGTTTTGCCCAGGCCCAACTCACAGTTTCTCTTCCTCTTTCATTTATTACAGGGGGACATGTCACATAACCTTTCCCTAAGGTGAATGAGCCAAAAAAAAAGGCGGGAATTCTTAAGGAATTTCCCGAAAAATAAAAGTAATCTAATTTCGTAAAGTTTTCTTTGAATGTTGAGGCATAGCCTCGGAGTTTGTGTGTGTGTGTGCGCATAACAATACAATAAATAAATAATTATCTAAGAATGTTGTAAATAATTTAATTTGAACACATAAAGGTAAACGGATAAACATGTATGAGGCTCCTAAGCATGTTACTATGGCACCACTAACGACCTATCTTAAACCTTCGACTCTGATATCAATCTGTCACATCCCAACCTACGGCGGAAATGTCAGGGCGTCAACTGATTGCCCACAACTCTCAAGGTTACTCATGCAACATTATAAATTTCAATATCTAATTAATAAATTCAAATAAAGTAAATATTCCATACAATATCCAAATCAAAATAATAGTGCATCATACAAACAAAAACCATAAAAATAAATATCGTCTCATTAAGTTTTCTCTAATAAAACTCCTTAAGTGATCTTCCAAATTTCAACTACTTCACATCACACGATAACCTGCATATGCATTGAAAATAAAATAGTTTTATCAACACAAGGTTAACTGTACATATAGTATGTATAAAAATAAGTAATGCAATAAGTCATATGATAATAACAAATTAACCAAATGTGTAAGTATAAATGAGATGTCGAGAACCACATAGGCTATAACGACTGACGTATGATCATACTATTTCTGAGATTATGCTGGATCTTTCCGAATTTGATTCACAATGAGCACATAAGCACATAAAAAGTATGATGTACAATTCAATAGAACATAAGACAATAGTTGAATTTTTGTGTATAAGTATATATATAAAATATGTTTACGCATATGTCCCAAAAACATGAAAAATGAATAAAATATGGGGAATGTGGTACTCACCTCAAAAACGAACAAAGGTGATTAAGATAATAAGAAGGCGAAAAAGTCACACGCGAACGATAAAGCCTAATGAGGAACAAAGAGAACGGATACGCTAAGTAAAAATTTATTATTAACACTAGTTAAACAATATTACAATAATTTAATATTATATAAGGATTTGTTATTTAAAATGATTATATAAGGATTTTGTTATTTATGAAAACATAACTTATATATTATTTGTAGTTTTATAAATTAGTTTACTTGATTCATATATTTATTAAAACGATAGTTTTTAAGTTATAATATACTTTATATATGTATTTATATATATATATATATGTACTTTTATGCACATATGTAAGAACAAAACACGAGAAAAACGAATATTACAAAGCCGGATTTTATTAAACTAATATTTATTAGTTATTATTATTATTATTATTATTATAAATATAATTGTTAATTGTTTAAAAAGGAATAATAACCAAAAATCACCAAAAATATTGGGGTGCAAGGGGTCAAACTCGCGACCTCCACCCCGTAGCACAAGTGTTTATCCAGCAGGGCTATCAGCGACGTGTAAACAAATCGGGTTTCATTTAATTAAATACACAAACTTAAAGCTACTAGTTGCATATAAACCCTAACATATCAATCTGATTAATCCGTCGAAATCAATCAAATTGATATTGGGCTTTTGATCAGTACGTTAACACGATTAAAACCATTTGTTCAATTACCTTTTGCGATGACCGTAGATAGGGTAACAAAGCTCAACAGTGGCCGGCGGTAACGAGTATGAACGAGAAGCTCAAAGACCAAATCAATCTAATTATACACGAGGTTTAGGTCGACCAATAAGTAAGGATTGTGTACGCGTAATTTAATGAAATATTACAGAAGATTTCATGATCAAGGGTTAATACAATTGTCGGTTTGTTTTAATAAGAAAACGAATTAATATAAGATATAATTAGCTGGTATAAATCGTCAGTTAGGCCGAAATTACTAAGATTACGAGATACACAAGATCAAATTCATCAATTTAACGAGAATTGAGGTCCAAGTTAGTGATTATTGAATTCGGGTTCAAGAAAACCCAATTCGATACGGGTATGGGTAAACGGATATCCAATTGATAATCTGGATTATAACAATATATACAGTCTGGTCCCTGAAGTTTGAGGTTGGACACATGAGGTATAAATTATATAGTTTGGATTGAAAGTGTAAAAACAAAAAAAAAATAATTATAAATATCTAATATTAATAAAATAATCAAACTAACTCGATAAACGCAATATTTTTAATAAAGATAACCTAAACATTGAACCGAGTCGGGTAAAAGTATAAGTTCGAAAACCCGAGCTGTTACAATTCTGACTGATGTTGACCACCATTGATCTATTCTTAGTAACTAGGTGGAGTTAAATAAAGTCGTTTCGGCGTTATATCTTGTAACGATCACTTGGGGGGGGGGGGGGTACTCGACCTTTGGACATACTTTTACAGCATTGACAAAATTAGCCATTGGGGTGTCCAACGATCAAATGGTGGCCAAATGATGCGCGTGAGGACAGTCGATGGCTCCTGTCATACGTGGCGTGCCTATCGCAACCCGATGTTTGGATGACAAGGTGATCACTCGCCATGTCAGCCCATTCGTGAGCCAGCATGAGCTTTACCAAATGGTCTAAAATCTAAAGTTTTAATGTTACGCCGAAGTACGTGGATGTTTAACAACATATTGATTACTCAAATGCTACCATACAACTTATACTTCCTATATGCAACTTTATTATTTATACATCACCGTTAATTTGTCCGACAAAAGTTTAACGGACAAACTCGAACAAAGTCTCATCTGGTTCAATTTCATTCATTCATATATATATATATATATATATATATATATATATATATATATACATCCCTGAGGCGACAAATGCTAAAAAAATGAGGAGATTTTTTGGGTGAACACCCCCCCACCCCCCCCCCCCCCGGCGATAAATGGGGTGATAGGGGGGGGGGGGGTTGTCGCTTTTGATTGTTTGATTAATATTATCATTATATTTTTGTGTATGTGGTATATATATATATGTATATGTATATATATTGTGCTACAAAATCACTACACCCTTAAAATAAAAATCCACAATATACTGACTGGGCGTCACATGACACAAAACATCACATTTTATAACTCATCCACTACACATAGCCTAATACTTCTTAGTTTACAATTGTTAAATCTGTTATTAAAAATGTTGATGGATTGAACCTACCATGAACCTACCAATTAATCTACCATCTTTTAAATATTTTAAATTTTTTAGTATTAATATAAAAGCAATAAGGTCACCCTCACCGTTTTTATAATGAATATTTAAGTTAATTATTTACACCCGCGTTTTTCATGTTTTGCGTCTGGTATGCATGTGAGCCGCCCACACATTTCTAATAGGATTATTGTACGATTAAAGATAGATTTGTCTAATTTTATTATTTATTTAATTTTATTTTCACATAATTTATTGTATTTTAGTGAGTGACTCTATATCGGCTCGCATCAGCGTTCGGGTACGCTTAAATTAAAATGAATAACCCAATAAATCATTAAACTAAAATGATAAAAAGAAAAGGGCAAGAAAAAAAAAAAAAAAAAAAATCTATTAAATACTCATAATAGATATTTGAAGGATATGCAAATGGAAGTGAAGAAACACTAAGTGACCCCGGCGGATTACGGATAATCTTAGGGTTAAGTAGATGTTTCCAACGAGGGTTAGGTTCTGCAAAGATGGTTATTCTTCTGATGACCTGCAAAACAGACACCGTGAGCTCGTCACTGAGAAGGGGGGGTTCCTCCTTGTGACCACCCTCCGGCGTGAGAATCAGACTAGAATGCTCTGAATATAAGTGTATATTGAGAGAAATAGCTAGGGAAGATAAGATAATATCCGATGATATGTCATTATACCGTTCCAAGGTGTTGGAGTATTTATAGCCGAAGGTAGGTTTCCAAGCAGGTACAGCCAGCAGTATAATATTCCTTTTCCACCAACTGTGGGCTACGTACGTGCCATGCTGGTGGTTGGTGGGTAGGCAGCGGCTGATAGTGACACGGCCGGTTGTGTACTATTCCTTTTCCACCAACTACAGGCTATGTACGTGCCACGATGAGGGTTGGTGGGTAGGCAGCGGCTGATAGTGACATTTTGTACTGGAGCATGCTCCTCCTCGTACTATTGTCGGTGAACTGTCACCCTGTGATTGGTTCATGGGCTGCTTTGGTCAGATCTTGTCTATTTTGTCCATACCTTGGCAGGTATAGTACAAAAGATCTTCCAGAAGCATACGGACTGGCTCTTTTGGGCGGGAATATTCCCGCCTTGCTCATTCCGTCTTCAGGTGACATTGCTGAAGTATTAAGAGTTAGTGCCTTATTCGTGTAGCTTTACTGTTAGTGCGGGTAGCCTTCCTTCTCAGCTTGTACCCATAGCTGCAGGAACAGGCAGGGTACTGTACCAAGGGAGGCTTTCCTGCGGGAACAGCTGGCTTACTGCGTGTAAGGTCTTCATCTCTCTGAGCATGGTGGGTCTTGCGGAACCAGTTGGTCTTTGCGCAGACGTACCCCATCAAGGTGTGTCTTGCGGGTCCAACTGGGCTTTGCGGTGACCTACCTCTTCAGGAAGCTACAAGCAAAGCGAACAACAGCATAACCGTGCGCAAACAAAAAGGTCAGTTTGCTACATTCCTGCACAATGTCAATTTATAGCAAGAAACACACAAAAGAAATCAACTTTTGCATCAAAGAGTACTTGAAAGTTGGTTTATGGACAAACCCACCACTATTTCGAGGAATCCAATGTACAATTTCGCCTCATTAAGATATGATGAAAAGTTGAAGACACTAAACGAACACAACTAGTGTGACATTCGTGACAAAACAAGGTATATCTTAGTTATTAAGTAACGAATAAACCATTTATCGAAAGATATTGATTATGACTCGGATAAATTGTGGCATATATAAGTTATATAAGTATAATAGTAACTAACGTAATGATATTAAATTTCTAGTATGTTGAAAACTACTTAAATGGGAAAATTTCCGGTTAATAATACGCTATGAGATTAAACACAAACGCTAGTACAAAAAAAACATGGTATCATCGGTCAAGCCGAAAAAGACTTATAAATACCAATATAAGATGTTTTAAGCAACTTACGGAAATATTTTGGATTTTTACATTTAAATGGTATGTTTTCCTTGATTTGCAAAAATTAGTCAAAAAATTATCTACCCGAACTATTTTTCTTGCCAAAAACTGAACATGCGTTTTAAAATGGTCCTAAAATAGATTGTATTCACACGTAAAATGTGGAAATGAAGGAAACAAATTTGGTCTATATAATATCTATCAAGGGGATCCCATCCCCTTTGTTTCCTTATCATATAAGCCTTCCGAAAGCCCTATAACACAAAATATCTTCATTACAACTTCTGGACTAGCGTTTTCTCCATCTTTTTTTATCAAGAACAAGAGGTACGGACATGATTTTGATGTTTTAAACTAAAGATTAAAGTTTAATTAAGAAAAATCATGTCTAACCATGAATTAAAACCCTTTCAAAATGAAACAAAAACGGCTTTTAATACTAAACATGTGTAATAATATGTACCATAAACTTTATTAATGAAAAAGTCGGATTAGATGGTTTAAATTACGTTTTATAGATGAAAAACTCGGTACTTTAAACGAAAACATATGTTACAAGGCTTGATTATTGGTGTTACATGCGTGGTTTTGTGGTGCATGCATGATCTGTAAATATACTACCTAGCTAGCCAAGAATCCGGAAACATGATAAAAGGGCTTAAACAATCGAGAAACGCAAAGATATAAACTGAGAATATTTGGTATTAACCGAAAAACTCGTTTAGGGTCTGTTTGGGCTTAGAATGTGATGTGCATATTGTTAACTCATGAAAACTTGCAAGGACGTCAGGGATCATAAGCATGAGTCCTTGTTCAAATTTGAGAATATTCAATAAACTGATAATATTTGGCTATTTTGTTACTATTTATTGATATTTTATTATGAAAAATATCAAACCAGCTTGAAAAGTATTGAACTTTTGTGGGGAACTCAGGTAACCCAGTATAAGATCACACATAATTTTTTGGGACCATTGGATAACCCTATCTATGAATTCTAGATTCTCGTTTAATCGAGTTTTAACGATCGGTTATTGCTCAAAAAGGTATTTTAACCGAATATTTTGGATCTGGAAATTTTATAAGGACTTTTTGAAGATATTTTGACCATTTAGAAAAATAATCGGATTTTTAAGGTATCGTTTGGTATAAACGGACGAATTATCGGTTAAAAATAACATATAAAATGAATTTTTATAAATAAACAAGTAAGTTTAATAATTTTAAAACTATTTTTATAATAATCTACACTTAATAATTAACAAGTGTATAAATTTTTGTATTTTAGTTATGTTCATATAAAAAGTTGTGTTAATTTGAAAGTTGGACAAATATAAGTTTTCCTAAAGCCCGCAACGTTCTGATAAACGAATATGCTGAGATATCAAAACAACAAGAATGGTCAAAGATCATAATTCTGGATAAATTTAGTAAAACTGAAATTTTTAAGAGAATTCCGAACAATTTTGGTGAATTGTGCGCGTTTTCTACAACCCCGTCGTATAATAACTGAAACGAACCATGTAACGAATCCGAACATTTAAACCCTGATTTTCATTTTTAGTTTAATTCATTTGATCAAATAGTACATTTACTCAAGTTTGTGTGATCTTACCTATTTTTGAAACGCTTAAACGAACAACTTGACGAGGCACGTGAAACGATGAAACTAAGCCAAAACCGATTTTGAATATTAGACATTGTACAAAGTCACAATCTAAGACTATTGATGTGTTCTGGGTGAAACAACTATACACAAAGTAGATATATAACCCAATTCAGTTCAAAGGCTATACTAGTATTAATAGTACAATACCGATTATAGTAATCAGACTATAATCGAGACATGCCAGCTATAGATGTGTATTGGTAACACTATCACGCTAAGGTGAGTTTCATAACCATCTTTTTAAACTGTTTTACGAACATTTGGGGTGAAAAGAATGTTTTACGAACGAGATCAGATCAGTGTATTCATCATATTCATGATATATATATATATATATATATATATATATGTATATATATATATATATGTATGTATGTATATGCGTGATATAATTATACGAACACACAAGTGAACCCTTGACGTGATTTTTCCTACATGGCCTAACAACCACATAGCGTGAATGTATATATATATATATATATATATATATATATATATATGGTTATGTGCAATTGTAATATATATATATATATGTAAACACATTATGATGTGAATTATCTAAGTGCTAACACTTGAAAAGTCCCCACAAACATGAGTGATTAACTATGAGTTGGTAACATGTGAATAGTACTGTTGGTTTGATAAACCCAACTGGACCAGCGGCACGAAGGCCGAGACACATTACAATTGCACATAACCATATATATATATATATATATATATATATATATATATATATATATATACACATTCACGCTATGTGGTTGTTAGGCCATGTAGGAAAAATCACGTCAAGGGTTCACTTGTGTGTTCGTATAATTATATCACGCATATACATACATACATATATATATATATCATGAATATGATGAATACACTGATCTGATCTCGTTAAAACTTGTGAAACTCACAACTATCCGTAGTTGACCTTATTTTTAACATGCTTTTCAAGTCTACCAAAGTTTGGAACAATATGTTTGTATTTTATGCGTTCGGGTCGTGAATGAAACTAATGTAGATTAACGCAAGTATGCTAATAAGAAATAAAGCAGCTAACGAACTGATCGATGTTGTGAAGCACCTATTCTGTAAACGGAGTTAGAATGATGTAAATTAGTTTGTTATTGTTTCTTTAAAATATAATGTGGGTGATACTAGAGGTGTCTGTTGCATTCCCATTTTACGTTTCCGCTAACGCTAGTCGGGGTGTGACAACTAGGGTTTACAATAGTTGAAATTTCCTAACCATGAAACATGAATTTAGGAACATAATTGGAAGATTAACTTGGATGTGAAAGCAATTTATCACTAAACCGACTAATGGTGTGGCAGAGGAATTGAAATTGTCATGGTTCCATGCAAGAATGAGGGTGGATGCGATGGAGGTTTTCCCGACGTAGTACTTTGCGTTGAGCAGGTTCATCGCCTTCTCTGGCGGCCGTGACACCTTAGTCATCATAAAAGTAGACAGTGGTGGTCAAAGATGTCACAACCCCTGACCCTATAGCCTAGGATGGGAGCCGTGAACACGAGCGGTGGTATCGGTGCATATTATTAAAATATTTGACAACAGAATAATTCATCAAGACCATAGTTAAGAAAATTATCAGAGTGTAAAAGAGCACCGTGAATCTTATTTCATAAACTGGGGATAAATCCCGTTTTTATACATACATAAGTTTTACAAGGATAAACCCTAATTTACAAAATATATTTCTTTATTCTGGTGATAAACCACTTATTTAAGTGAAAGGTCTGCATGCATCATTCATATGTCTTTAACAAGTCACCTTAAATATGTTTAAAAATATTTGGTCAGCTAGAAAATAATAGTGAGTACATTCATTCGTAAGTAACATATTTTTATAATTGCAACATTAATATGTTTTTACAGCTGCCTACTTACAAATTACCGAAATGTACTTTTCACTCGACCGTATCTGTGATTGTGGTTATATTACTTATTGGCTAACACTTGTCCAATAAGTAACATGTAACAAACCATTAAGGTAAGTCTTGTGTACAAAACCCCACAATACCAGTAGTAACCATCACGTAAGTTTACAAAAGCTTAATCACAGTAATGTAATGATAACCTATTGAAAATTTAGAAAACATTTGGACTATCTCTGTCAAAAGTTATATAGGTTTAAAACCTCAATGACAAGTTTGGAAAACCAATTTTCTTACACAAATGTGAGTTGTACTCGAATATCTCATCTTAAAGTTTAGTGTTTATGAGCTTCCTAGTAATTAAGCACCTAGTTTAAACACAATGTAGTGTATAAATATTAGTATAAACCGATAATCACAAGATTAGAAACTTCACACAATGGCATAAAGTCTCACCTTATTCATGCAGAGATTGGATTCGTGTATGAAAGCTTCTTTTAATCGGATTAAGGAATCTTTACGGCTATTCGAGGTATTCGAGGTATTATACTAACACTCCTATATATATGAATGTGAGAGAAATATTGAAAGGTTTTGAATGATGAATGAAGGCCTGGATCACTCCAATTTTCTAGCTGATTTTTGAGTTGGTCGCGTATCACGATGACCTAAAAGTTGGACCAAGTCGCGTATCGCGATGGGTCATTTAAAGAGTCATCACGTAGCGCGATGAATAACATTTTTTCCCGGATAAATACAAACGTTTGCGTATCGCGACGAGGCTTATCTCCTCCCGTCGCATAGCGCGATGAGAGTAAAAATTTTGTTTTTCACTAGAAAATATTAAGGCTGCTCTCAAACGGTTCCTGGCGATGCGAGCGTGCAAAGTGAGCCACATTGCGTCCATCACACTTCGTCCGAGCCCGTGCCCGTGCGTGTCGGGTGCTTCGTACCCTCTCTAAAACCACTGAGTGTGTCTTGTCATACTACAATATACTACAATATTATAATGTGAGTCTAACTTTATATACAAAGCTTACAAGTCTTCCTATTTAGTGACGTGGGACAATCTATTTTTGTGTTTCTCCAATGTGGGATAAACCTACTTTCTCTTTGTTTATATTTTGGTTTGTAATAAAAGAGGAAGAAAGAAGTGGGGCTTGTGGTTTTGGCGATGATCGGCATGTTAAACGTCTTGTAACTTGTGTAAAATCGTGTGTAATCAGTAATGCCCAATGAAAGCTTTGTGCATCATGTGGCACCACATCACCATAGGAGCATTATACACAAAGGGGTGGAGTGGATAATGCTCCTCCCAAACATTATCACATTATTATTTTTTTATTTTCTTAATTAAAATAAAACAAAATCACATTTCATTAAACAAAATAAACATAAAAATTACATTAAACTAAAAAATACATTAAAATAAAATAAATACGAAAAATCAATATCAATTACTTAAAATAAATATTAATTATTTTCGTCTTCATTTTCCTTATTTCATTTTTCGTCATCTCCACATTCTTTCACATCAAACCCGTCTTCAAGTTCCTCGTCTCCTCCTTCATCATCTTCGTTTGCAACGTTTTCACCTTCGATTGGAATTATCTGACCCAACTAAGAATGTTGGACCAAATCCACATAAATAATTATATATTAGTAGAGCGCATCTCATACACATTTTGCAGATTCTGTTCCATAGTCGATTGAGGTAATTGTGGAGCATCCCCCGGTATATTAATGGCAACATCTTGCTCTCACATCGTCTTCGATAATCATATTATGCAATATGATACACGTATATATATATATATATATATATATATATATATATATATATATATATATATATCATCTCTCATTTTTTTCCAATGTCCACAAAACGACAAGGATATCTCACAAAATGTCAATGTTGTTGAAGAACACAAAAAACCTCTCGATGTCCTTTCGCGAAGACTTTTGTACTTTTTAAAAATATTATCTCTTTTCATAAATCTAGTCTCTAAATGTGTTTATGATAATCAAATATTCTGGTAGATCATGTTCCCAGATAGTATGGGGGGGGGGGCAGTTATTGTTAGCCCAAAACGATGTGACTGGTATGGTAGTGAGATGTAATTGTCTACCATGGGCGACGCCTCCAAAACGTTTATGTAGTTGTTGGACCCAGGGCTGTCAAAGTAGGCCGACCAAACCCAAAAGTCGTATGAAGCAATCGCTTGAAAACTGGCTGTTGGTAATTTCTGGTCACCACATGTGTATTGACCTCGCCATGCGATTGGACAAATAGACCACTTCCAGTGCAAACAATACACACACACACACTCAATCATGCACCGAGTAAATATGTTGTAGATCGTTCCAAGTGAATCTACTCATATAACGTGCGTCGTATAGTTTTATTATTCCTATATATATACATAATTTAAAAAAAATCAGATAAACGCAAGTTAAATAAAATTTTTTGAAATGTTAATATATAACGTGGCAAAAATACTCCAACGTGTCCCTTGTCGTTTTTTCCGTCATTTTTAAATACGTGTGGTTGATGTCGATTGTATTTCCGTAGGTGAGCACACGTAGCGCTAAAGTAATATTTTGGATAGGGGTAAATCCTAACATCCCTCGGTCATCTTGTTTTTTGCTTTAAGGAATCAAACTCGTGTTCCAAATCTTTGGCAATGCACACAAATGATCGTTTAGACATTTGAAAGTAACGTCTGAAAATCTTCGGGTGGTTTTTATGTCTCATCGGTTCATTAAAGTAACCTTACATCAAATGATCGTTCGCGTCCTCACGATCTCGTTCAATATAATGTTCTCTCAAGATCCGGCGAGAAGAAGAGTGAATAGATTTTATATAGTTTGTCGCGAGCGTAATTGCACTCGTAACCACCTCCTCCTTGGTCGTGTGCTCATTATTCTCCAAATATCGGTTAATTATCTCGGAGGAAGATGGAGAATCCATTTTTTAGTGATTTGAGCATAGAAATTTTTAAGAATTGTAAAGAGAATTTAAAAATTTGTGTGAGGGTTATGGTTAATATATAATAAAATTGTTTTTTTTTGTTGTGTTTTAGGCGTTGTCAAGCGGCAATCTTTGACCCACCAATCATCAACAACCCTCATCGACTCTATTTAGGAAGTGCCCCCCCCCCCATCCAAACACTCTAAGGCGTCCCGAGGAGAGGGGGTGCACGACGTTTTGGGTGGGGAAAGTATCCATTACACACGACCATAAAGTCTCAACCTGTGTAAGGCAATACCATGCATTGAGGTATTGTACATGATGCATTACAGCACATAAAAGAGTTGAATAGCGATTCTCTCTAACATAAGCAAATCTACAAATTAATATATACTAGTAAATTTACTCGCGCATTGCGGTTGGTTCTATATGTGGGCCATGTGGCTAAGCATGTAAAGAGTATTAGCGACGGTAGATTACTTTGTGACTGTTTATGATGTCACAATGCAACATTAGTGCCAAATTATTTATTAGTTATTTGTTTATGTTTCTATTATAAACAACATAATTATATTAGTAAATAAGCTCATATAAATAAAATAAATAAGACCTTCCGCATCAAGGCCATCCATAGCTTATGTTGAGGAGATTTGTTAAAAGGATGAAAAAGACATGTATTGTGGAGGGCTATACATCCTTGAAGATCCTTCCTCAAAGATGATGAAGGATGGTGGTTGGTGGGTCCCCAATGTTGGTGATGTGGAAATTATGAGGTTGTTTGTGGGAAGAATGAATATGTTATTGTTGTAGGTAAAAAGTGTTTGTGAAAAGAATGAATGAAAAGCTGATGTGGCATGCTGACTAGGCTGTTTGTAATAAGAATTACCCTGAACTGATGCAAGCAGTCTAAGAGATGCAGTGAGAAATTGGGTCATAGCTTAAATGAAATTTAATAATGTATTAGACCTTCCGCATCAGGGCCATTCATAGCTTATGTAGAGGATATTTGTGAGAAGGATAGAAAAGACAACTGTTGTGAAGGTTGAGGTGGAGGCCATCCATTCTTAAGCATCCTTCACCAAGGATGGAGAAGAATGGTGGTTGGTGGGTCCCTAATGTTGGTGATATGAAAATATGAGGTTGTTTGTGGAATGAATGAATATGTTAGTGTTGTAGGTAAAAAGTGTTTCTGAAAAGAATAAATGAAAAGCTAATGTAGCATGCTAACCAGGCTGTTTGTGTAAAAAATTGCACCAAACTGATGCGGACAGTCTTATTGGTCACCATGATTGATGTTGAAAAAGAGAGGGTTACAGTACTATTATCACATGAGGTGTACCGGAGAGAGAAAAAAATCTAAATGGTCCAATAAAAAGAATTGAAGTTGAACATTACATGTGTGTGGGAACTTGACACCACGTGTTAGACATGAGAGAAATGTAAAAGCTAGCTAATGCTTTAGCGAGCTGTATGTTGTGCAAGAAAACTACTAACAAAGTGGAATAGTGATATCCTCTCACTTGCAGATGCAACATTAGTGCCAAATTATATATTACTTATTTGTTTATATTTCAATTGTAAACAGCATAATTATATTAGAAAATAATCGCATAGCATCCACAACAACAAACCCATACAAACCGGCACGTCATCGCCACATCAAATTCGGAACTTTTCTTAAAAACCTTTACACTCTTCCACAATAACAAACATTTACAAACCTATTATAAACATATTAAATATGTATATATATGTATATGTACATATAGTATGTGTGTGTATAAAAGATGTGGGGCCCACACTACATGTTTCTTGCAAGTTTGAAGAAACAAACTTGCCACAAACTTCAAAGCTCTACAATGGTTAATTATAAGTATCCTCAGGTTTGCTTGGTGCCACATAGGGGTGCAAACGAGCCGAGCCCGAGCCCGACTAGGCTCGAGCTCGGCTCGTTTAACTTACAGAGAGCTCGAGCTCGGCTCGTTTTGAGCTCTATTTTCAAAGCTCGAGCTCGGCTCGTGAATGGATTTTGAAGCTCGAGCTCGGCTCGGGCTCGGCTCGTTTACTGTTTATCAGTTATTTTTTTTATATAATTATAATTATTTTATATATTTTTTCTATTATAACTTTATGTATATATTATTCAGTTATATTTATTTATTTTGTCATAACATTATATTTATTAATTAATAATTATTAAATATATATTTTAAAAAAATTATATAAATGGCATGCTCGTTTAGGCTCGCGAGCCTGCTCGAGCTCGATAAGTAAAGCTCGGGCTCGGGCTCGTAAACAAGCTTATTTTTAGGCTTGAGCTCGGGCTCGGGCTCGATAAAGTTCGGCTCGAACGAGCTTTTTAACGAGCCGGTCTCGAGTTGCTCGCGAGCAGCTCGGCTCATTTGTACCCCTAGTGCCACATAGACTCAAACATTGGGATATGTAGCCAATTGTAGATGCTCTAACAACATAAAAAAAAGTGATACAGAGAGAAAGTGGATCATAGCATAAATAAAATTTAATCATCTATTATTCACCATAATTTTTTTTAACGACCAATCAAATAAAATGTATACTATAAAAAGAAGCGGACTAGTAAGTTATTATTCACCATGATCGATGTAGGAAAAGAGAGGGCTACACTATTATCAAATGAGGTGTACCGGATATCAGGGGTGTTCAAAATCGGATATCCGGAGTTTCGGATATCTGAAGATTCGGATAGTCAATTTCACTATCTGAATCCGTATCCGAAATTTCGGATATTCAAAATTCGGTTATCCGGTCAAATAATAAAAAGGATATTCGAAATAAAATAAAGAAACAACTTAATAAATGCTATTAAATTATAGTTTAATTAAACCAAAGCAAGATACAACTTTTTATTTTAAGTGATTGGACTTCACGAATGATGATGGATCTGAATATTAGGTTATGTATAGTGGAGGGCTACAAAATGTTGAAAGCTTTCGACAAGTGACGTCGCGTTAGAAAATGAGTGATTTTCATTTTAAGGGTGTAATGGTGTTGTAAGGGCGATTTTTACACGTGGAGGGCTACCAACGGTAATTTTATCGCCCCACTTATCGCACCCGTTGTGGGTGGGTGTGTGTGTGTGTTGTTGGGGGGGGGGGGGGGGTTACTGCCGGAAATCGATCAAATTCTCCCCACATGTCGCCCCATTACACAATGTCTTACAAACCAATATTTTTTCATAAAAAAATATTTCTGCAACTCAATGCCTTCAACTAAGATGGAGATGGAATATCACCAAACTAACACCAATCTCCACCATGTAACAGTCATCATCTACCATGAACCCTCATATCTCTCACCGTCTCCGGTGATATCCAAAGCTTCCAGTGACGAAGCTTGGGCTTAGTCACGGGGCTGACCGAAGTCACGGATTCAAAAACTTTCGGGTCGACGATTCGGGTCGTGTCAGTGATACGCGTCGGGTCGAATCAAACAATATGGCATCAAAATATCTAAATTTTCTTCATTTATTCAAGCGATTGTTCTTGCAATAAAAAAACAAAATAATTTTTAACCAACAAAGACTTACAATATTCATGATAATGCGATAAGAAGGATGAGTAGGGTTAAGCAAATTCGGTATTGGTACTGGTACCGAAATCAATACGGATTTGGTTCCGTCGGTACCGAATAGGTACCAAAGTTTTGAGTTTCGGTACGGATATTTCCCAAATTTTACCCTCAATACCAGTACCGAATCGAATATTTTGGTATCGCTACCGGTACCAAAAGTTTGTAATTTTCGGAATCACGATTCCGGTACCGGTAAGATACCGTATGGTACATATCTCATCCCTAAGGGTGAGTACCTAGAAGAAGAATTGCAAAGACCTAAAATATTTATAAAAACAAATCTTTTACTATTTGACTACTATTGTGTAACTTTTGTTCATAAATACTACAAGGTTTCATAAAAAACCCAAACGATAGGGTATTATATTAAAAATATTAGTGGTGGCCAATAGCATTTTGGAAAAATACATCGGGGGTGATCGGGCTTAATACGTATAAAAATTTTCGAGAAAAATCGCGATATCTACCCTACTAAAGGAGAAAACGCCAGTGATCGGGGCCACCCGAGTCCAAAAGAGTTGCGCCCCTGAAAGCTTCCACTCATTTACCGGCATAACCAATCGATCTATGTTATGACGGCTCTCGTTGGGCGAGGTATTATGGACTAAAGTGTGGGACACACGGATATAGGGCGTGATAGTAGTCGAAGGTGGTGTGATTGTGGTCGGAGGTGATGTGGTGGTAGCTGAAGGCGGTTTTTCCGATTAAGGTTTCATGATGGGACACAGAGTTTGTGTGGTGATTGTATGAGAAGCTGGATAATTGTTTGGGGCAATTTTATAAAATAGTAACAAAGTTTTAAAAGTGTTCCAATTAGGTCTCCAACTTTCGTTTTTTATTAAATTAAAAGATTTAACATGTTTTTTTTAGTTGTTTCTTCACATATGAAATCTTTTTATCTTTTTTTTTGTGTTGACGTTGAGTGGTAACGTGCATTTTATTTTTTATTTTTTAATTTTTTTATAATTAATGTTTTTTTTATTTTTATATATTTAATTGCATATATGCAAATACTGACTCACACATCTTATCCTCCACTGATCTCTTGACGCACAAAAAAAATCGGTGAAGCTCGATTTGAAGAGTTAGTGACCCGATTTGGAGAAAAATTACATGAGTGACCAAATTGTGACACTTTTGAAACTTGGTTACTATCCTATGACATTTTCCCTTACTTAGAATCATAGTGATATAAATGTATTTAAATATAATAAATAGTTAAAAAAAATTAAATTCGAAATTTCGGATATTAGATATCCGAAATATCCGGAAAATTTTAATTTTATTATCCGAATCCAAAAGTTCGGATTTTCGGATAATATGAATACAAATTCAGATTTTTTTTGAACACCCCTACTAAAAATAAAAATAAAAACTAAATGGTTCAATAATAAAAACTTAAAAAGAGTTGAAGTTGATCATTAAATGTGTGGTGGGAACTTAGCAACCCGTGTTAGACATGAAAAAAATGTAAAAGCTAGCTAATTGTCACGCACCGCCAAAGTACACAACATTTTTCGCGACATCTAGATCATTCCGTGACAAACTAGAGCAACCTAAAAGACTCCGGAACCACCCGGACCTTTCAAGAACAGTCCGGTATTCTCCGGAACAGCCCGGTACACTCCGGAACAGCCCGGTGCTCGCTGGAACAATCCGGAACAGCCCAGTCCTCTTTTGAACAGCCTAGCACTCTCCGGAACTCCCCGGAACAGCCCGGTACTACACCAGCCCGGAAGTATCAAGGCGTTTCTAGGACATCAAAGAAGCTTCAAGAACATCCCACAAAGATCAAGATGATGGATATTTTGAAAGGAAGACTCTAGAATGAAAACTAAGATCTTTTGTATGGAATTCTCTAGAATAAGAACACTCTAGACTAAGTAACTAGTTTAAATAGGTGTCATGGGGTCTCATTTGAGATCACCCAAGCTCTTGTACTCATAAGCACTTGCAACCTACACTTATAATAATATAAACTCTTTTCTTATATACTTGTGTTCAAGTATCACAAGTATCACCATCTTGTTCAAACAAAAGCACTTTAATAAAGACTTCTGCTGCCAAAACACTACAAACATAACCATCAAGGCTTACTTAGACCAAATTCTAAGCCCGCACGCAAGTCAAAGAAATGCCTTAGTGACAAGCTACCAAAAGACAAGGGACCAAAAGTAAAAAATATAAGTTCAGGAAGCCATTGTGATACGCAATGAGCACAGAACCAAGGTCATCGCGTATCGCTATGGACCTTGATGAGTCAGCGAACATGTGTAAGCAAGTAGGATGGTGGCGGAGAATATACGGCGCCGCGATACGCGACGGACTTACCAAGACCCATCACGTATCGCGATGGGCTGCGAAATCAGCTTATAAATAGGAGGCTCACGGCTCATTCATCTCTCACACCAAAATCCTTTCTCTCAAGAAATACTCTCTCTCTACCTCGATTTCCGTGCCATATACCAACGATACCTCGAAGTGCGTGCCACCCGAAAATAACCTGACAATCTATCTCGAAGTACGTGCACGACATGACGACCACCATATGTTGCCTCGTTTTGCGTGCCAAGCATCGTTTTACGTGCCAAGTATCGTAGTGCGGGCCAAGCTCTGAGGTTCCGACAGTTTAAGCTCTAGAACGCGATAGAGAGTGGAAGTGCCGTTCATTCAATCTTAGTAATAGAACTTCGATTACCCGTGTAAGGTAGGAGTTCTGTCTAAGTTATTATTTTATTATTATAAATGGCTTAGACGATAGTCAGGGGTATAGCCCAAACCTTGATCATAATTATGTTTACATAAGCTTTAAACATACAAGGATTATAGTAATGTTTCTTCACAATTAAGAAACACAAATTTTACATTCATAAGTATATATAGTTTCTTCGCGATTAAGAAACGTAACATTTTATATACAAGGAATATAGTTAATGTATTGTTTCTTCAAGATTAAGAAACCTGATATTTTACATACAAAGGCAGCAATCAATGAATGTTTCTTCTTGAAAAAGAAACAGATTATAGATGTTTCTTCATGAAGAAGAAAATTAGCATATGATTAGTCAATAAGCAGAAAGACTACAGGTTTAAACATTTTATTCAAAAAAATAATCAATCAAGGTTTAAAGCTATCAAAATCGGACTAAAGGTCTATAGCCGGTTCAAATGATGATCCGGATATTTATATATATACCTACTTTATTATAGGTCAATCAATCAATCAGTCAATCAATCAATCAATCTATCAATCATTCACAGTCAATGTTTCAAACGCACACCGACGGTACAGGTGAATACGTTAAACCTTTTCAATCAGTCAAAACATATTTATACTCGACAAAAATGAACGGATGTTTGTCTTAACGAGTCAGTCAATGATTTCATGAGATTACATGATCTCTAAAACGTTATAATACAAAGTAGAGAATAAAATCAACTCAGACCGAATATGCATGTGTCTGGGTCCAAACATAACTATTAAGCCTAATCAGTCAAAGGCTAGGTAGCCGTAGGCCAAACACTCATAACTAGTTCTCTGTTCAGGACCTCGTGGCTCAGAGAATACCATTATGTGTATAGGGCAGTGGTACATATACCGGAAGTAGAAATGCTTCCGTTGAGATTGTCAAGAAAACTATATTTGTATTGTAATGTCATTCAAATGTTTTATAGAGTCATACGTGTTCACCAACATATAGTTGACGTATTTTCCCCACATCGCAGGGAAACATATTAGTACAGATAGCAAGAAATTATAGACATTCATGGAGTTAGACGCTCGCAAGGTAATGATGGCTCAGTTTCAAATTATTAAAATATTATAACAAGATTTAAACATGATTAATAATCAAACACTTGGGTATTTATTATCCGAAAATTTTTCAAATAAATTAATATTTTATTATAACCAAAGTCTTCTGTTAAAATAAACCGCAACTCTGATATATTTACAATACAGGTACCAACTTGTGGTCACACGCCTAGGCCCTAAATCGGGGTGTGACAACAATAGCTATGGAATCCGGCAAAACCAAACGAGAGACAACCATAGCGGCTTTAAGACTCGTCCACCCAAGCCGAGGGTTAATGACTCGCAACGAGGGCGTTGCGAAATTAGGTAGGGGAGGATGTCACGCACCGCCAAAGTGCACAGCATTTTCCGCGACATCCGGATCATTCCGTGACAAACTAGAGCAGCCTAAAAGACTCCGGAACCACCCGGGCCTTTCAAGAACAGTCTAGTATTCTCCGGAACAATCCGGAACAGCCCGGTACACTCGGAACAGCCCAGTACACTCCGGAACAGTCCGGAACAGCCTGGTGCTCGCTGGAACAATCCGGAACAGCCCGGTACGTACTACACCAGCCCGGAAGAATCAAGACGTTTCTAGGACATCAAGGAAGCTTCAAGAACAGCCCACAAAGATCAAGATGCTGGATATTTTGGAAGGAAGACTCTAGAATGAAAACCAAGATCTTTTGTATGGAATTCTCTATAATAAAAACACTATAGACTAAGTAACTAGTATAAATAGGTGTCATGGGGTCTCATTTGAGATCACCCAAGCTCTTGTACTCATAAGCACTTGTAACCTACACTTCTAGTAATATAAACTCTTTTCTTGTATACTTGTGTTCAAGTATCACAAGCATCACCATCTTATTCAAACACAAGCACCATTACTTGCAACATAGCAAGGCAACACACTTTACTAAAGACTTCCGATGCCAAAACACTACAAACATAACCATCAAGGCTTACTTAGACCAAATTCTAAGGCCGCACGCGAGTCAAAGAAATAACTCCGTAACATAATGCTTTAGAGAGTTATACGGTGTGAAAGAAAACCACTAACAAAGTTAAATAGCGATAAGTATTCTATAAATTATATATATATATATATATATATATATATATTAAAAGACAACTTTCTTATGCATTGTCTATTGTATCTTTTGTATATTTTGTTGTAAAACATTCTTAACATATCATATATTATATATATGAAAGATGAAAGGTAAACACAATTTCATGGGTGGTCTTAATGGTAAGTATGCTATGTTGATCGTCAAGAGGCATGGTTTCAATTCTTCCTTTGCTCAACTTCATCCCTTTTTTTTCTTTTTTCTTTTTTATGTTTTTTTTTAATTTATTCTTTCTTTACTTTTTTTATGTGTTTAAAGTATTAAAAGTTTACTTAATTTTCTATATGTATATTAAAAAGACAATTTTTGAGCATATTCTATTATACCATATGCTTATTTTGTTATTTACTTTCTTTTTATATATATATATATATTTTTTATAACATTCTTAACATATTATAATAACTTCAAGCTATACATTGACAGTACAACATTTTTAACAAGTCATAATAATTTCAAGCTAAAACACAAATCATAAATTAAATATACGTGTCGAGCTAGAACTAAGCTCTAATGGATGGAACTACTATTAAACTCAACATAACTACTTCTTTGACAACACATCTACTAAGTTTAACAACTCCGCCGTGAGTTCTAATGGATCTACTAGACGAATAATAAACTCAACGTAACAACTTCTTAAACTAAACATCTACTAAGTTTAATAACCCCCTCGCAACGCGGCGGGCTCTAATAACTAGTTAATGTATAATCCTCACACATAAGTATTCTATAAATTAATATATAATCCTCTCACATAAGTACTCTATAAATAAATAATAATAATAATAATAATAATAATAATAATTTGCCGGATAAGAATGGGACATTCTTGTTTTTATGTGGATGTTAAGATCCCACACATCCAATTATTGTTTTCCAATTTGTTATTAACTAAAACTAGTAAATTATCCGTGCGTTGTTCGAGGAAATATTTTGATAAAATCCGAGGATGGTGGCGTAGAGTCAACATGATTTCGGTGGATATTTGTTATGTTTCTTATGGTATTGAAACTAAACCTAAAACAAGTTCGTTAAACTAAAATGTTTAAAATAGAAACAAAAAAAGTAGCTCAAAAACCCGATGTAGGTGTCTGGATATTGGTAAAACCCGAGTGTTATGACGGTTATTCGACGTGAGTCTAGTCAGTGTCGGTTACGTTTGTTACGGAATTAGCAACGTTAGTAAATCTCGGGCATTGACGGTCTTAGAAGTTGAGACCATGAGTCTACGCGAATTCAATCACTTTTTGTCATGTTTGTTACGGTTTCGGTTGAGAACATTAAATTGTTTTACAATTCCTAAAACTTAAAACAAAGAAAAAAAATGATTGGATGAATATGGTGTCTTTTAATTAGGATCTTGTGACACCAACCTTCATCTCTGTACTATATATAAATATAAATAAATATGTTATTATTATTATTATCTTTGTCTTTTGCGAATACAAATTTCACGAATACCAACCATCTGTTCAAGAAGTGATTTTAATTTGATTATTTGCTTGATCTCAACACCATCATAAAATATTGGGAAATAAAGAGAGAGAAAATTAAAAAATTTAAAAAGTTTCAAAAGTTTCTAATATAACTCAAATAATTTGTACTGAGGCGATGCATAGAAAATATAACCGACGAGATTCAAAAATCATTTGAAAGCTGACACGTGGCAAGATTCTGACAAATCCGACCATATTTTTGAAAATCTTGAGGGTTCCGTCCAAATTTTTTCTTTAAATCTTTTTGCAAAAAACAATCTTTTCAGACAGTTTTTTTTATGTTTCTTATCTGGTCCGTTCATATTTTGATTATCCCTAACTACTTCATCTTCATCTACATCTTTCTTCATCTTCTTCATCTTTATCATCTTCATCTTCAATGACCATGTTGGTTTCTTCAATCAATCAATCAAATTAAAGATTTTAAGACAAAAAAAGGATTTTACAGTTGAAAAGAAAAAAAAAGGCTCTTTAAAATCTATTGTTTGCAGCCAATTCACACAAATTTCTTCAACGAATACACAAACCTTAATATAAATAAATTCCATTATTCAAGCAGGATCCTAAACAACACACGTAAATCAAGCATCTAGCTAAAATTAACAACATATACCTGCATCTAATCAGAACCTGGATATTTGCTTCACCGCGATCCTTGTCGCCTTTAGTCGAATTCCAATCTATACCTCTTGAATCCGGGCGCCTACGTTCTGGTCTAGGTGTAAGAAACGGCAACGGATTAGCCGCCATTCCGACTCCCGCGTTTCCACTCTGATCTGGC